>NC_080429.1:61220185-61375185 GCF_029873635.1 Malania oleifera | reverse complement strand
AAACATCTTAGAGGTTGAGTTCTTTGACGTTTGGGGAATAGATTTTATGGGTCCGTTCCCTCCTTCTTTTGGCTATGTTTATATCTTGTTAGTAGTTGATTATGTGTCAAAGTGGGTGGAAGCAATTGCTACAACAACAAATGATGCAAAGGTAGTGCTCAAATTTCTGCATAAGAATATATTCACAAGATTCGGCACTCCAAGAGCTATTATTAGTGATGAAGGGACTCACTTTTGCAACAAGTTATTTGACAATCTTCTTTCTAAATATGGTGTGAAGCATAAGATAGCACTTGGCTACCATCCTCAAATGAATGGCCAAGGTGAAATTTCAAATCGAGAAATCAAGAACATCCTTGAGAAGACGGTCAACTCTAATAGAAAGGATTGGGCAAAGAAACTTGATGATGCTTTGTGGGCATATCACACTGCTTTTAAAACACCTATCGGGATGTCCCCTTACCGATTAGTGTTTGGAAAAGCATGTCATCTCCCGGTGGAATTGGAGCATAAAGCCTATTGGGCTGTAAAGAAACTTAATTTTGATTTGAAGGCAGCAGGGGAAAAGCGACTTCTTCAATTGAATGAGATAGATGAGTTTAGGAATGATGCTTATGAAAATGCAAAAATCTACAGAGAACGTACGAAGAAGTGGCATGACAAGCAAATTCTCAGGCGTGAGTTTGCTCAAGGACAGTAAGTTCTACTTTTCAACTCACGATTAAAACTCTTCCCTAGTAAGTTAAGGTCAAGATGGACAGGTCCTTATACAATTGACAAGGTTTTCCCTTTTGGAGCAATAGACTTGAAGGACAAGACAAGGAACATATTCAGAGTGAATGGTTAGAGATTGAAGCACTATTATGGAGAACAAATGGAGAGGAACTGTGCATTTATTCCTCTTGGAGATCCTCATTGATGAAGGCTGAAACGTCTGGCTGGAGACGTTAAAACAAGAGCTTATGGGAGGCAACCCAAGGAGTTTTTCCTTTGTTTATTTCTTTTATCTTTATTACTTTATTAATTTATCTATGCACTTTTGAATAAATTAGATTTTTGATGCAGGTTTATTGGCACGAGTACAGAGCTGAAAACTTAATTCCTCTACGGATTCACCAATAAGTCACGGAAATTTCTTTCTTTTCTTCAATCTTTCTCATTTTTGAATAAAATTGAAAAAAAAAAAAGTGTGAATATGGATGATTAGGCCATGTGTGACACTACTTATGCCCTTTATATACTTGCATATAACCTAGGAGTACACATTGGGTCATTTATGTGTAGTTTCTATTTATATGGCTAAACTAGGAATCGTAACTTATTGAAAGTTGATTGGTAGTGCAATTGTGTTAATCTGGCTATATAAACTCTTGTATCTACATGTTATCTCTTGAGGCTAAAAAAAAAAAATACACGTTCACGTGACTTGTAGGACTTAGGGTTCCTTGTGAACACTGAGAGAGCGCCCGTGAAGACTTTAACACCTTGTGAGGTTCTGTTGAGCCATTTATCGCTCTTTTGAGTTTTGACGTCAACTCAGAGTTCATGAAACTCAACTTTTCCTATTTTTTTCTGGATACTCTTTGTACACTAGTCTTGGTTTTTGAATTGCTAGCCAAGAGGTGACATCTAGTGGGGAGATAAAAACTTAGGTCTTGTAGCCTACTCAAGATGTGAAGGCCGAACCACCCCTAGAAATAGACTTATTTCATGGACTTTTGTTCGAGCTTAATGCACATGGGTGGTATGAAAACAATAAAAGAAGTGTTATGATTGTCCTAATTGACCATGAAAAGAAAGAAATTGAAAAATGAGCAGAAGAAAGAAAAAGAGAAATAGAAATAGAAATACCCTAGAAAAGGTGACAGATTAATACCTGCTCCACACAACTACAAAAAAAAGTCAAGGACAAGACGCATGTTATCCACATATGAAGACTCTTCACCCGCCTAATGCCTCAGATGTATTCACGCCTAGTTTGTGAATAAGTTGATCTAGGGTGGTCTGGGTTGGACATGGCGAGTAGGTGAGAAGATGCTAGGGTGAAGGACCCGACACCTCCTAAATAGGCTTGATCCTTTTCAGACTAGTCCACTCCATACATTTAGCGTTTGTTCCTTGCAGTATGTGGGATGTTTGATCATGACACTCCTCCTCACATACGATTAGTGAACCCATCCTTTTTGAGTGTTTTTGAGGGTATACCAGTTAGGCCGAGTCAAAGCGACAGTTCTTCAGGTGTCCACGAATATCCTGGGTGTAACGAGTCACACACATTACACGTGCTTTAAGATTTCACCTATTTATACTTGAATTTATATGGCTACATTAACTCTGAATTGTGCTCGCTGGTTAATTTTACGTGAGTTTACTGTTCTTAATGGCTATATAATGATGAGATTTGCATGAATGACTTACTTCGGAGTTGCGTGAATTGGGTATGAATAAGTTTGTGTGTAATTTGGTGATATTCTTGTATGTGAAAGGGTATGGTTATGTTGCCTGTGTATTCATTCATTGAAATTGGTATGACACCACCCTGAATTGCATTCACGTTATTTGCTAGGGACTAGCAAAACTTTAGTTGGGGGTGTGATTATGCGCTTAAATTGCATAATTAGGTGCTTTAATTCATGCATTGGGAATCCTATTTTGTATTTAAATGCCTAATTACTCTCAATATTTTAACATTATGTTCTATTTATAATATTTGAGTTTTATTAAGTAATTTATGAAATTTTGGTATTTTTTTCTTGTAGGGCAACTATCGGAAGCCAAAAACCGATGACACTTTTTAATCTGTACGTAACTCTCACATCCAACCTCCGATTTAGATGATTCAGGATGAAATAGAAAGATAAGAAAATGTTCTACAATTTTCATGTTTTGCATTTTGCGAAATAATGGATGCATCAAGATCTAAATCAGACATGAAGTTAGCATACGCCGTTTTATGGATTATTTCAACAATTCTTCATAATCTTGACGTAACTTTCTCATACAAGCTCCGATCGAACTAATTCAAAATTCTAGGAAAAGCTGAAAAAGAGTTATACATCTTTTGTGTTTTAAGTTTTGAGATTTATGAGCTGTAAGAGGGTCGAAAGTGGGCTTGAAAGAGGAGGGCAGTTCGTGTACCTTTGAAAAAAAAGAGAAAAGGAAAATAAAAAAATAAAAAAATGAGATGTGACCCGGCCATGCAGCTGGGTCATCACAGATGGGTGAGGTGCTGGGTACAAATAAAGGAAAGACAAAAGAATGGAAAGACAAAAGAAAGGAAAGAAAAGCAAAGAAAGAAAAGTCAAAAGGAAAGAAAGGAATGAAAAAGTAAAAGAAGGGGGTTTCCTTGGGAGAGAGCAATGCGCAAGAAGAGAAAGGGGGTGGGGGGGGGGGGGGCAGCGTGCGCTGGGCTGGAGAGGTAGGCCAGACCATAGGAGAAGAAAAGAATTTATTTATTTTGGTGAGAGACAGAAGGGAGGACAAACGACAGAAAGTTTCTTGGAAAAATTATTTTTTGGGAGCTTTCTTGTGGTTTTCTTTTGGGGGTGCTGTAAAGATACACACAACCAGCAAAGAAGAGTTGGAAGCATGCAAAAATAATATCTTTTCAGAATCGGAAGGCGGCGAACAACGGCGGTGTTCGGGGTGTTCATGACGTGCGACAACGGTGCGGCGAGTGTTGATCTTTCCTGTACGCTCCAAATTGAAGAAAATATGGTGAAATTTGTTATGTTGGATTTAATTTTCGGAATGAACTAAATTTTTGAATTCTAGGAAAACGATGTAGCCAGTTTCGAACTATGTTTGCTCTTTGATGCTAATCTGAAGTAGTTTTCATTAATGTTTGTTTGAGTTATTCTGTGCCTAATGCTTTTAATTAACTGGCCATTAATTAAATGATTTTAATCTTGTGATTTGCTACCGAAAGGGGGGATTATAGGATAGAGGTCGAAAGTAAATATAGAGGTCGAAAGACTTGTATGAACCTACGTAGCATTAAAAATCAAGGGTCTTACTGCATTCTTGCGTTATTAATTTGCATACTCTTATGTTAAATAATAAACAAGAATAGGTTCTGATTGACTATCGAAAGAGGCTTTTGGAAAAATTGGCGATTTACTAACAAACAGAGAAAATGAAGTTGAATTAGCTAAATGAGTAAAGCATAGTGAGAGACTAGGTGAAATCGGTTTCCTAGAAGTTTTCATCATCATCAATTTGACATGCGGTATCCTGTTTTAAATTCTCCTGAATAGCTTGTTTAAAGTAGCTTTGTTTAAATTTCACAGTCTAAAATTATTAATTTTTCTAAATAAATTGAAGGTTAGTAAAATTTCGGTACTCGGTAAAATTAAGACATCAATCCCTGAGGACGATACTCTACACATCATTATCCAGATAACCACTCGGGTGCTTGGGGAATAAGCGGGGAGCTGGGTGAAAGGGTTTGGAAGTGGATACATCGCCCCCACAGCATTGTCTTTGATGGGTACAGTGGCTCGTGCTGAAGTCGAATGAGTGCGTGGAGAGGCCGACGCTCGGGTGGATGAGATGGATCAGCACATGCAAACAGTGGAACTGGAGAACCAAAAGTTAAGACACATGGTGTCTAACGTCACATTGGAGAACCAGAGTTTGAAAGAAAAGGTGTCAACCTTTGAAGCCCCACTCGCAGCTATGATGAACAGGCAAGCACAGTTCGAAGAAATGATGCGCCAATCTCGATCAGATGATATAGGTGGCTGCTCTCATTAGAAGGTATGTCATTGTTCTATTCTTGTGCATTGAAAATTCAACATGTATACCTCGTAGATTAGGAACTTTTAGATAATTTTGGAAAATATGGATGTTTGAACTGATAGGTAAATCCATCCAGAAGCATGTTTGAACTAATAGGTAAAAAAAGTCTATTTCATGATATATAACATATTCTTGTTGCATATTAATTTCAAAGATTAACTTAATTTTGTATGCATGTTGTTGCATATTCTCCTACATATTATTTAGACATCTCACTATACATAAATATATTCATCATCACATAAAGATTTGGAATCACACTACACATAATTTATTTGTATAGTGTATGTGTGCATATGTATATTTGTAGAAGCGGCCTTGAACTTTTAACTATTTTATGACAATGAGATTCAAACTTATACATGAAATGCATGGGTATGCTAGTATGCATGTCCTTGCAAATTAATACTAGAAAAAAAAAACTACATTTCAAATATGTTGTGTATGCTTAAAAAAATGAATAAATTTTGTTGGTTTTCAAAACAAAGATGAAAATTATTTTGTGTTTTTTGAGTAAATGAAGAAATGAATAATACTGCAATATGTTATTGTTGACCTTATTGGTCACACCCAGTTTTGATTATGACAAATACTCTTGGTACTAATAGTTGTACTGAGAATTGCATGCAGGTTCACTTTATGTGCGCATTAGGACTAAAAGACATATCATGATGGTGTGAGGTGTTCGTGCCAAAGAATGAAGATCTATGCGTTGTATTTTGTATTTATTTGTTTATTTCTTCATTCTGGGATGTAATTTATTATGAACTATGCGCGTGTATGGCTTGTAATAATTTGCACCATGCATGGTAGGTACGTATGCTCAAAATGACCGTAGATTGACTTTTAGGTACCTACACAGACCTTAGGGATCACCCTTCGATCGACCGACACCGGATTTTTTTCGGTAGGATAGACAGTCCTTAGGTCTCTAAACAAATGCACAAAAAATCCCCATTATCATCTTCATATCAGGGGAATTATAATTGGCTAAAATTGGACTGAAAATTGTAAAGGTTGATCGGGTTCAGGCGACCGAACTTATGCTGTGTAAAGCGACTCGGGCGACCGAACAAGTCAACATGTTGACTTAGCTTCAGGCGACCGAACCTGTTTTGAACGTATCTTCCTCGGGCACCTGAATGCTTGTCAGAGAACTATTCAACTACTCGGGCAACCGAATGTTTATGTTCAAATAGAGGCTCGGACGACCGAATAGCCTGGTTTGGTTAACCGAACCCAGCTTCGGGCATCTGAACCTCGGACATTTGGCTACTAACTTTGGTTCAGCCAACTGGTCCTCAACTCGGGCACCCTAACCCCTTAAAGTTGAATTTCTGACTGTGTCTGTTTGGGCACCCAAACCTTGCAAGTTAAAATAATTTTTACTAATTTTTTAAAAGGGGTAAATTGGGTTAACTTTCTTAATGGTCTTTCGGACAATTCAAATTATACCCATTGTGTCCCCAATGGTTAAAAAATCCTCCTTACCTATATATACCAGTTCATTTGTCTTAATTAGTAAGGATTAACAAACTTGATTAAGGCAAAAATTCTCTCAACTCTCAAAATCCTAAAAACCCCATATTAGCCAAATACTTCTTGAAAACACTCACATACCCATCATTCTTTTTCTCTAAGCATTGTGAGTATTTCTATAAGGTTGATGTGCTTAAATCCCTCTAGCTTATACTCTCTCTTGGTATATTGATTGGTTGATTTTATTTGAGAGTACAGCCTAAAAGTACTTCCATTGATTTTATCTGATAAATCTAGTGTAGAAAGACTTTGAGGGTTTTGGTTCTTGCATTATTGTTGCAAGTTACCCAAACCTAGATTTTGTGTGCAAAAATCCTTTTATAAAAAGCTAGTCTTTCAAACAACTCCATTGTGCTTTATATATTGAAATATCCTATTGAGTTTTTATTTATTTATCTTGATTACTATATTTGAAACCCTGACCTGATTTTGTGATATTCAAATAGTGTGTTTCAAATCTTTCTTAGATATACACTCTAGATCTGAACTGAAAATATATACATAATTGAGTGTTTAGAACACATTAGAGCACTGAGCATATTTACATACCATTCGTGCTTGCATTATTGACTGAGCTATATTGGTGCACACATCTGCTTGTGTTGAAGCACATTTCCATGTACAAATAATCTATACACATTGGTTGGTTTCCAGGCACAAGCCTGAAGAGGGAGACTAGCCCTGTGGAATAGTTTCGTATTGGCTTAGACCCTGTTAGGAAAAACTAGGTGCGCCATCCTGTTAAGGCGTGTTGGTTGAGATCAGCCCCTTGAATTGACCTGGTTGTATTAGGGGCCGCTCCACCCTTTTAAGTGAGCCTTATAGTGGTAATCCTTGTGCTGGTGTGGCCAAGGCGATGACGTAGGCACAATTGGCTGAACCTCGATAACATATCGTGCCTGTTCGTTACTTTTCTGCATTTTACATTTATTGCACGTGTATGTTTGTTTGATGATTGCATAGAATGATCTTGGGCTAAATTACATTGTTGTTAAAATCTGTAGACCTAGGTAACAAATTTTTTAAATACCCAATTCACCCCCCCCCCCCTCTTAGGGTTCCACCATAACTATCAATTGGTATCAGAGCCTCGTTACTTAGACTTAGAAGTTATTTAGTAAAAGATCATGATGGCTCGTGTTAGTGCATCCCCTTCCTGTGAGGGAAGATTAGCCACACACCCACTTGTATTCTGTGGTATTGATTATGCTATATGGAAATTTAGAATGACTGTGTATATGAAAGGTCTAAATTGGAAATTTTGGAAAGTCATTGATGAGGGTGATTGTGTGCCTATGAAGTCTATTGGGTGTACAGATGTTCCTAAATCTGAGTTTGAAATGAATGATCATGATAAGGACTTAGTCAAGGTAAACTTTGATGCCATGAATACCTTATTGCATGCTATAGATTCTAATGTTTTATGTGAGGTTATGGCTTGTAGTAGTGCTAAGCAGATTTGGGACAAACTCGAGTGGAGATATGGTGCGTCCATGCAAAAGGGAGTCATCTCTCCATGACTCAGGCTTCACTGATCTTAAGGAAGGTAACTAGTGTTATGTAACTTTAACCAATGATGAGGTTATTTCAGTTCCTTCTATCTTAGTAGATGAATATGAGCATGATTCTTGTGCTGATTTGAATACTACATCTGATACTGAATCATATGATAGCACTGATAGTGAAAGCATGCCTACTTGTGAGGAATTGCAAATTGAATATCTTATGACTCATAAGCTACTTGTTAAATGTAATAAGAAATATTCTGTTTTGGAAAACAAGTATGAAGCATGCATGAAAGAATGTGACTCTAAAGTTCTTGCTGAAAGAGAAAATATTTTGAAAATCAATAGTCTAGAAAGCAAGAATGAATCATTAGAAAATGAGTTAACTTTTTTGAAATCTAAAGTTTCTAATGATGATAGCAAAGATTACTTGATTGCATATCTTGAAAGTAAAGCAAACAACATGTCTAAAGAACTCTTGAAACTTCAGAATGTTTGCAAAAATTTAGAAAACTCAAAAATTCAAGATCTAGAGAAGAAAATAGAAGACCAATCTAATATCATCTATACGTTCACTAGAGGCAAGGAAAACTTTGATAAACTGCTAGGTGTACAAAAGATGACCATAGATAAAGAAGGTATAGGTTATAACGGGATTGAAAATAAGAAAATAAAGAACCTATACATGGGGTACTTTGTAAAAGAATCGAAACACTATGCCAGTACCTCCTCTAGTCCATACACTCACACCACATGCATCTTATGTAAAAAGAAGGGGCACACAAAATTTGATTGCCCATTTAAAAGAAAAGGTGTGAAACCCAAAAAAGTATGGAAAGCCAAAGAATCACCAACTCCTAACCCATCAAAAGTAAAAAGAAGAAAAATGGTATGGGTGGTTAAGAAAGAAAAGGAAGGACTTGCTCAAACAGGAATTACATGATCTTATAGCTCTTCCTTAGTAGTTAGGATTAGCTGCAGGGGGTAGCATTCTCTAAAGGGTTAGGTAGTGGCTTGGGGCTAATTAATATGAAATCTCGTATTTTCACCATTCAAAAGCATACCAAGCATCTTGGAGAATTAAGCCAATATGTAAATTGAAGCACAAAACCAATCTGACCTAAATGAATATTCTTATTGGTTTAAATATATATCATTGGCTGTTTAAATAAAAATCCTCTCCTAAATGGACATGGAATGAGTGCCTTGCATTTAATCTTCAAATTTCTTAACCCCTTGCTCAAATATGAAAATCTTACGTTAAGCATACTTAGTCCATTGTTCAACTTTGAGGTTTGGAATTAAAGTCATAAATCCTGCCCTAATCTTACCTTGAAGCCATTCTAGTGTCCTAACCTCTACAGATAATCCATAGGGTCTCTTACTTCAAGAAACAGATCAAATAAGAATAAATAGACCCAAGTCGGGTGATCGAACCCTTATGTACATTTGTACTTCGGTCGACCGAACCAGAAGGTTGACCAAACCATTGACCACATTTCGGGTGACTGAATCGTTGTGTTCAAATATACTCGGGCTACCAAACTGTCTTTAGGTCCCCGAATATATATTTGGGCTACCGAACTGAGCATTTCAGGCGACCGATTAAATTAGTTCAAAATCTGTTTAGGCAGCTGACCCTCGAAAATACAAAATGGCGCTTGAAATTCAACCAACTGAACCTTTCTTCGAGCTGCCGAATAGACTCAGTGAGCCCTCATAATTAAAGCTGTTCGGGCGACCAAACCAATGCTCAGGCGCCCAAACCACGCTGATTTATAGGGTTCTTCGCGAAAAATGGTTCATTTTCTCCACACATTTGAGAGCCTCCTTAGCTTTTCCTCTCACATCCTTCTCCAGCTTTCTAATAGATTCATTTCCATGGCCAGAGATGAGAGATGTGTTTCCGCGGGTGTCCCATTGGATCAATGGTTTCTCATACCTAATCGGAGAATAAAATATGAGAGGGTGTTTCGACTCAAGGATCCCATTCTGGGAAAAATCCTCGATATTGAATTTATACAAACCCACTTCAATAATGTTCTAGACATGTTTCGATATCAGGGATGGTACGGGCTCATCGCCTTTTAGCCCAAGGGGATGTACCTGCTCGTCCGGCTCTTCTATGCCAATCTTGCCCAAGATGGCCAGAGCTACTACACCAGGGTACTTGAGACAGACATCCACTTTGATGATGCATACCTAGTAGAGACTTTTGACATCTAGTGTGGCGACTTCATCTGCCCCGATTCTTCCTCCACCTGGATAGCCGACCAAGACTTCACTGTGAGTACCTTTGTAAATTTGGTCATGATAAACCTTGTAGCTGACTGGACCCATACCCCTAGCTACAGATCCTTGACTTTGGAGGCAAAGGTGGTACACCACCTGATTTCCTATAATATTTTGCCTAAGTTAGGATCGAGGGATCATGTATCCTACTTGGACTACTTCATTATGTGGTGCCTCTTCACCAGGAAGAAGCTAGACCTGCCTAGATTGATCCTACGGTGGATGTTTGTAAAAGCCGTGGGAAAGAGGACCATTTTGCTCTACGGTGGGATTCTATCTTGGATATTCGTTAGGGAAAGGCTGAATAGGTCACCACTAGCTACCATTAAGAAGGTGTGGCCCTTTGACGTCTTCAACTCCACCACCTTGAAGTTGATGGGATACGAGCTTACTGGCAACATGTGGTCACCAAATGCACATGAGATAGAGCCAGGAGCTCAGGAGGTCCCATAGGAGCTGCCCCATGTACCATCTACCATCATGATCATGGCAGCCATCACCAATCTCTCCGCCTCTTTTTAGGAGTTCTGAGTCTCCACAACTGAGCAGACATCTTCTTCTCAGGCTCGACTTGACTCCCTTTCGAGTGAGTTCACTGATTTCCAGTATGAAGTGCGGCCTAACTTCCACATCCTTGGTGAGCGATTGCGAGAGATGAATGACGAGGACATCAGTGATGATGACTAGATGGAGTTGAGTAGGGAGGAGGGAGATGAGGATCATGACAATGAAGAGACCTAGGAGTGCTTCATGAGGATCTAGTCTGTCATTCTACAGCTCCTTATTTGATCATCTATTTTATTTTATTCAAATACATTTCTTTTATTTGGTCTGTATCTATACTTAAAACAGCTTATATATTTGTTCCTATTTGACTTTCACATTCACTACACACACACAGATACTATGATATGGTGACTGTGCTTTTTATTAATATATATATATATATATATATATATATATATATATATATGTAGTGCTTTGATTTGCATGTGTTTGTGTTTAAATGGTTATTCTGTTGAAGTACATGCTTAGTATTGAAAGCCTCCTGCATGATGGAAGCAATGGATGAGAATTGCCTGCTGGTAGATTATAGGTTCTCGCATGCCTTACTTTTGAAATACTGCTTGTTTGAGAATCTTTTTTATGTAGGTTAATTTTGGGAAATATCCTGTTTACAACCAGCATGCTGCCAAATTTTCTATAGACATTTGCCCAAAATAATTGAGATGATTTTCTTTGTTGTGTGCAAATGTAATTTATACCTAAAGTCTAAATACTTACGCTTGGCTCATTTGCATTTAATGGTTAAAACTCCTTGGGGGTGGTAGTGCATATTTATTTAGAATATTGGCAGATTCTCATGGATTGCTTACATCTTTAGACAAAATGCTACCAAAATTTTTCAAATCTTTGCACATAACCTAATATCATTTTCTTAATACTGAACTCCTTAAAACTTGAGTGCGTTTCTAAGATATTTTGTGAATTTTACTCAAGTTGATATATAAAGAAAATTCATATTCTTAGAGGGAGTCTTTTATCTCAAAATCATTAGGCTCTGAGAAAATAAATATATATATTTTGCATTCACTGCTATATCTTTTGGAAAATAAAATAACAATTGGTATCAATGTGCACATCTTGGTAAATCTTTATTTGATATCATGATCATTTCAAAACTAACAATATGTCCTTATAACTAGTGGAATTTCTTTTTATAGTTGGTATCTTCTTTACCACGTAGTTATAACAATTGGTATCAGACTAACATGTCTAATATACTATAACTTATGGGCATACATGTTTGTTTTGGAAACTAGAGATGATTAAGGTAAAATTAACTTTAAAATATTTTTGAAAGGATGAGTGAAAACCAAATGAAAGATTAATCTTCATCCTTGCATAATCATCCATTGGGGGAGTATAGAACATTAAAATTGTTAACGTGCTGCATGTTCTTTATACTTCCTTGATGCATATTTTGTTTAGGTTAATTGAAATATGCTATATATTATTCATTATAACTCCAAACAGGTCACTTAGGTACAGAGTTATGATTGGGAATAGTCTACTTTCAAACAGCATGCTAGCAAATTTTTTTTTTTATATTCCCAATATACCTCTTGTATCTAACTGATGCCCTTTGCCTTTGCGCTTTATTGCTTAAACCTTTTTGATATTTCCAAAAGGGGGAGAAGAGGCAAAAGTGGGTAATACTGTTCTTAATTATGCTTACATCTCTTATTATCTTTTACTTTAATTATCTTTATGCATAAAGTTAGGGGGAGCCTCTCTTGCCTGTACCCACTTTTTCATAAAGTATTTGTCATCATCAAAAAGGGGAAGATTGTTGACCTTATTGGTCACACCCAGTTTTGATTACGACAAATACTCTTGATACTACTGGTTGTATTGAGAATTGCATACAGGTTCACCTTATGAGCGCTTTAGGACTAAAAGACATATCATGATGGCGTGAGGTGTTCGTGCCGAAGAATGAAGATCTATGCATTGTATTTTGTATTTATTTGTTTATTTCTTCATTCTAGGATGTAATTTATTATGAACTGTGTGCGTGTATGGCTTGTAATAATTTGCATCATGCATGGTAGGTAGGTATGCTCAAAACGACCGTAGTTGGACTTTTAGGTACCTACACAGACCTTAGAGATCACCTTTTGGTCGACCAACATTGGATTTTTTCTAGTAGGATAGAAAGTCCTTAGGTCTCTAACAAAATACACAAAAAGTCCCCATTATCATCTTCATATCAGGGGAATTATAATTGGTTAAAATTGGATTGAAAATTGAAAAGGTAGATAGGGTTCGGGCGACCGAACAAGTCAACATGTTGACTTAGCTTCGGACGTCCGAACCTCTTTTGAACGTATCTTCCTCGGGCACCCAAATACTTGTCAAAGCACTTTTCAACTACACGGGCGACCGAATGTTTATGTTCAAATAGAGGCTCAGGCAACCAAACTGCCTAGTTCAGTTAATCAAACTCAGCTTTGGGCACCCGAACCTCAGACATTTGGTTACTGACTTTGGCTCAGCCAACCGGTCCTCAACATGGGCACTCGGACCCCTTAAAGTTGAATTTTTGAGTATGTCTATTCGGGCACCCGAACCTTGCAGGTTAAAATATTTTTTACTAATTTTTTAAAAGGGGTAAACTGTGTTAACTTTCTTAATGGTCTCTCAGACAATTCTAATTATACTCATTGTGTCCCCAATAGTCAAAAATTCCTCCTTGCCTATATATACCAGTTCATTTGTCTTAATTAATAAGGATTAACAAACTTGATTAGGGCAAAAATTCTCTCAACTCTCAAAACCCTAAAAACCCTATATTAGCCAAATACTTCTTGAAAACACTCACATACTCATCATTCCTTTTCTCTAAGCATTGTGAGTATTTCTATAAGGCTGTTGTGTTTAAATCCCTCTAGCTTATACTCTCTCTTGGTATATTGATTGGTTGATTTTATTTGAGAGTATAGCCTAAAAGTACTTCGACCGACCTTATTTGATAAATCTAGTGTGGAAATACTTTGATGGTTTTGATTCTTGCATTATTGTTGCAAGTTACCCAAACCTAGATTTTGTGTGCAAAAATCCTTTTATAAAAAGCTAGTCTTTCAAACAACTCCATTGTGCTTTATACATTGAAATATCCTATTAAGTTTTTTTTATTTATCTTGATTACCATATTTGAAACCCTAATATGATTTTGTGATATTCAAATAGTGTGTTTCAAATCTTGCTTAGATATACACTCTAGATCTAAACTAAAAATATATACATGATTGAGTGTTTGGCACACATTAGAGCACTGAGCATATTTACATATCATTCGTGCTTGCATTATTGACTGAGCTATATTGGTGCACACATATGCTTGTGTTGAAGCGCATTTCCATGTACAAACAATCTATACACATTGGTTGTATTCCAGGCACGGGCCTGAAGAGGGAGACTAGTCTTGTGGAATAGTCCCGGATTGGCTTAGACCCGGTTAGGAAAGTTAGGTGTGCCATCTTGGTTAAGGCGTGTTGGTTGATGTTAACCCCTTGAATTGATCTAGTTGTATTAGGTGCCACTCCACCCATTTAAGTGAGTCGTATAGTGGTAATCCTTGTTCTGGTGTGGCCAAGGCGGGGACGTACGCACAGTTGGCCGGACCCTGATAACAAATCGTGCATGTTCTTTACTTTTTGACATTTTACATTTACTGCATGTGTATGTTTGTTTGATGATTGCATAGACTGATTCTAGGCTAAATTACATTGTTGTTAAAATCTATAGACCTAGGTAACAAATTTTTTAAATACCCAATTCACCCCCCCCTCTTGGGGTTGCACCATAACTATCAGTTATATCTTTTGTTAGATGACATTATTTATATCCTTTGTTAGATTCTTAGTATTTCATCGAATGTAATAAATAAGTCCATTGTAAACTCATTATTATACACATCATTAGATGAATTTTCTCATTAGATGTGCAAGTCTTACGAGCAATAATAAATTGTGTTTTAATATTTTCCTAGTAATAATTTTTTTGATGGATGGTATTACGTTATATGAATTATATCTTGTGCATTGAAATACATGCTTGTGTTGAATGCCAACTGCATGGCTGATGCAGTACATTGTGAATTGTATGCTGGTGGTGGATATAAGTTCTTGTATGCTCAAACTCACTCGTATCTACATGATGCGTATTATTGTCATTTGTTTGCTTAAATCTATCAAGTTTTAATGCAAGAATTTTTTAGGAAATGTCCAATTTACATACGGCATGCTGCTGAAATTTCGTAAAAGTTTTTCCAGAATAAAACCATGTACAAAGAAACGTATGCATGATCAGTTAAAACTTAAAGTCATTCTAACTTGTGCCTCTCACATGTTGATATTCGTAACAAAAGAGAAGATCTTAGGCTTATCATTGAAAATGTCCAATATCGTTGGCTAGGCACAACAATGTATAGAATACAGTGAAAGGTCAAGAACTAAATGTCATGTAAGTGAAAGCCACTTATGAACATTAAAACCCATTAAAGAATCACAACTTGAAACCTCCTATATATTGAAAACTTTTATATTCAAACTCAAGTTAGCAAATTGAATCCTAAGGGCCAAAGACAAGCTCAAAAATCTCCAACAAAGCAAAGGCAATCTTAAAACCTTTTAAAAATCATCAGCAAAGTGTAAATGAGAAACAAACTTCATTCCTGCCAAGCAACAAACCTTCCACAAGACCACAAGCCTCACACCTAATTAGCACTCTAATTATGACATTTACCACCAAATTGAACAAAAAATGAAATAATAGACTGCCATAAACAAAACAGAATATGTAAACTAAGATTGCACCACTATCATTGAATAAAAGAAAAACAAACCATAATCCATTTCCTCAATCTATAACCAAAGCTTTTTATGTCCATAACCGAATCCAAGAAACCCTAACTTAATCTATCACAAGCCTTCTCACAATCTAAGTAACAACTTCATACAAGCCAAGCTGCATCAAGAATGCTTGAGAGGCAACCTTCAGGGGAAAAACTAGAAAACCTTAGTTGAATTGCATTTTAACGTTTTCCTGGTAATATTTTCTTGATGGATGGTATTATGTTATATGAATTGTATCTCGTGCATTGAAATGCATGCTTATGTTGAACGCCAACTGCATGGCTGATGCAGTACATTGTGAATTGCATGCTGGTAGTGGATTTAGGTTCTCATATGCTCAAACTTACTTTTATCTGTATGATGCGTATTATTGTGATTTGTTTGCTCGAATCTATAAAGTTTTAGTGCAAGATTTTTTTAGGAAATATCCAATTTACAGACGACATGCTGCCACAATTTCGTTAAAATTTTTCCAGAATAAAACCATGTATAAAGAAACGTATGCATGATCAGTTAAAACTTAAAGTCATTCTAACTCGTACCTCTCACATGTTGATATTCGTAAGAAAAGAGGCGATCTTAGGCTTATCATTGAAAATGTCCAATATTGTTGGTTAAGAACAACAATGTATAGAATACAGTGAAAGGTCAAGAACTAAATGACATATAAGTGAAAGCCACTTATGAATATTAAAACCCATTAAAGAATCACAACTTGAACCCTCCTATATATTGAAAACTTTTATAGTCAAAATAAATTTAGCAAATTAAATCCTAAGGACCAAAGACAAGCTTAAAAATCTCCAATAAAGCAAAGGCAATCTTAAAACCTTCTAAAAATCATCAGCAATGTGTATATGAGAAACAGACTTCATTCCTGCCAAGCAACAAACCTTCCATAAGACCACAAGCCTCACACCTAATTAGCACTCTAATTAAGACATTTACCATCAAACTGAACATAAAACGAAATAACATACTGCCATAAAGAAAACGGAATATGTAAACCAGGTTTCCACCACTATCATTGAATAGAAGAAAAACAAACCATAATTCATTTCCTCAATCTATAACCAAATTTTTTGTGTCCATAACTATATCCAAGAAACCCCAACCTAATCTATCACAAGTGTTCTCACAATTTTAAGTAACAACATCATGCATAACCCAAGCTGCATCAAGAATACTTGAGAAGCAACCTTCTGGACAAAACTAGAAAACCTTAGCTGAATTGTGTTTTAACGTTTTCCTCGTAATATTTTCCTGATGGATGGTATTATGTTATATGAATTGTATATTGAACTACTAGAATACATGCTTGTGTTGAACGCCAACTGCATGGCTTATGTAGTACATTGTGAATTGCATGCTGGTACTGGATTAGGTTGTTGCATGCTTGAAATGTTTTATTTTTTGAAAACAACCATGTTTCAAGTAGAGGTTTTATAGAAAAATGTTCAATTTATAGATGACATGGTGTCGAAATTCCATTAAAATTTTTGAAAAAAAAGCCCACGTACAAAGACAATTATGATAAAATTAATGTTAAAATATTTTTGAAAGGATGATTGAAAGTTAAACGAAAAGTTATTTCATTAAGCCCTAAATTTGCATCAATTAACATACATGACATATCATTTGCTTTTAACTATGGATAAGCATTATCATTTGTCCACCACCAGGGATACTCTGTTTTAAGGATGAGTTAAAGTGTTTACGTGCCTGGTTTGATGCATGCTGTTGGCCTTGCTAGGCTTACAACTCTTGATTTTGGTGATAAGAAAGTAAGGTTATCTTATGTTTTTCCAAGTGATACTATTTCAAGAAAAGATGATTTCCTCAAAACTTCAAATGCCCTAGCATGAAAGCTCACAAGGATCAAGAAACAAGGAAAGCCTCACATAAAGTGATCCAATAAATCTCAGAGAAGTATGAAAGATCCAAGATCAGTGACAAAAAAAAACTCAAAGCAAAGAAGTGTCTCAAAGCAAAGAAAATGTCAAATTTGTTTTTAGAACAAAGCTTTGTAAGTACTTCAAGTTGATTCAAGTATGAAATTTCATTTTGAAGCTCATTAGGCAAAGACACACTTAGAAACCTGAAGTTTTAAAGTCTTGGAACATGTTTTTCAAAATTAAACAAGTTTATATTCCAAGAATATCTAAGCATAAATGAGAGAGATAAAAATGTTTTTAAAAAAAGGAATCTCTACTGGACAGACAACTATCTGTCTATGGAAAGACGTCTGACCAATTAAAGAAGTTAAATAAAGAAGTCAGAAGACTGACAGACGACTGTCAAGTTGTTGACAGATGACTGCCAGTGACAAATGAGACGTCCGTGTGTATTTAGCTAGCCGACTGCCACCATTTTGAATGATTTTTAAAACTAAGTTGTTCAGTGACAGGTGACTGCCACCTTGAGGACAGTCGACTGCCACCTTTCTATTTGTTGAAAATATGCATGAAATACATGGAAAGATGACTGCCAGAGATCCCACAGTCGTCTGGCTCGCGGCAAATTTCAAATTTCTCAATGGGCATATTTTTAAAATTTAAATTACTTGAGGCCCAAATTATTTTAAAACTTGGACCCTACTCCAAGTAAACTTGGGGAACAAGTAAGAAACCATTATACATCTATAAATACCCTCAAGATCTATTGATTTAAACACCAAGTTTTCAAAACAGCAATCAAACTCTCTCTTAAGCACTCTGAAAATCTGAAAGCTCTCTATTGCACTCAACATCCACGAAATTCTCAAAAGCTCTCCTAATTATCTCACCGAGATTATGCTTGAATTGTTAATTCTTTCATCTATTGAAAGATTCCTATGGTGATAAAACTAAAGAGCTTCAATCTGAATTTCATTCTGTGAATTTACTGAAGTATATAATTTTTATCTATACTAATCAGCTCTTGAGGAGCAAATTCTTGTATGCCTTGTTTTTAAACCTTTGCAGCAGTTTGATTGACGATTCGAGTGAAGAATCGTTGGACCAAACAAGGAGATATTGTTTGGAGAAGGCGGGCTCTAGACTTAACCAAGGAGTGTTGTAATTGGTATTGTTCCGCTTGGTAAAGGAACGGTGATAGTGAATCCTCTGGTGGTTTTTTCAAGGGCAAGGATGCAGGCTATGTTGAAGCCAAACCTTGTAAATCCTTGTGTTATTCTTTCTTCCTTATTCTTTACTTTTCAGAAAAATTTATAAATTGCATGTATGCTATATAAAACTTTGAATTCTAAGTGTTTGGCTGTTAAATAAACCAGAAGTTAATTTGTTTTGGTTTGATCAACATTGATTACGAAAAACCAAAAGGGACTACGTTGGTTGATCATCCTTGACTTTGAAAGTTGAACATTGGGAAGAATGGCTTTTATGGAAATTAACAACAAGGCTTATACAAATTCAGCAAACTTTTCACATTACTACAGAGTTTTTATTAAGTGATTGATTATTTTATTTTGGTTGTAATTTCTCTGATTCAATTTTGTGATTGTGATTGAGCATTGATTATTGTTATAACACTAAAGTATTAAAAAGGGAAATAAATTTTAAAAATCCCAATTCACCCCCCTTCTGGGAAAGCCATTCCAATTTGAATTGGTATCAGAGACTAGTTATAGTAATTCCTAACAAGAAACTATAAAAAGATCAAATGGAAAATATAGGAGTAGCACCCTTCGGTCAGGGCCAATCCTCAACCTGTCCACCAATCTTTTGTGGACATAACTATAGCGTTTGGAAAAAGAGAATGCAAATATGTCTCCAACACATGGATTGGAAAGCTTGGGAAGTAGTTATAGATGGAGACCTAATCCCTACAAAGCTAGTAGATGGAAAACAAATCCCCAAAGAAAAAAAAGATATGACCAATATAGACTATAAGATGCTCCAAATAAATTTGAGTGCTATAAATGCCCTATACTGTGCTTTAGATGCTAATGAGTTCAATAGGGTCATGTCCTACAAGACGGCTAAAGAAATATGGGACAAATTAGAAGTAACATATGAAGGAACATTAGATGTTAGGTACAACATGATAGATATCTTAACAAGTGAGTATGAAGCATTTAAAATGAATTCATATGAAACTATCTCAAGTATGTATACCATGTTTACCCATATAATCAACTCCTTAAGTGCCTTAGGAAAGACTTATACTACCTACGAAATGATTAGAAAAATTCTAAGAGGCCTTCCCTCCATATGGGAACCAAAGTCTAGTGATACCACCGAAGGTAGAAACCTTAAGACCATCTCTCTAGATGAACTCATAGATTCATTACTTACCTATCAAATGGCTTTAAAGGAAAGAAATCCTGAACCCAAGCATAAAAGGTCCATTGCATTAAAAGCTTCTAGTAATAGCTCAAGTGAAGAGGAAAGTGAATCAAGTGACTTAGATCAGGATGAATTAGCATTCATCAATAAAAGATTAGGAAAATTCTATAGGAGAAATAAACGGTTTCCTAGAAAGTTTAATAAAAAGAAACCTGAAAAAGGATAGACAAATAGAAAAGAAAATAAAAGTAAAAATGAACCTCCTATATGCTATCATTGCAAGAAACCAAGGCATATCAAGCCGGACTGCCCGTTACTCAAGAAAGACAAGAAGAAAAAGAAGGAAGCTATGAAGGCCACTTGGGATGATTCAAACTCCAGTGAGACAGAAAACGAATCAAGTGGACAAGAGATGGCAAATATAAGCTTCATGGTGAATAACGAAGAGGTAAATTCCTACTACTCCTCAACAGAATCTTACAATGAGTCTTGCGATGAGTCTTGTGATAGCATGCCTTCCTATGATGAATTACAAGCTGAGTTGTTTTCTTTACATAAAAGATTCATAAAAATTTCCAAGAGAAATATAACTCTGAAAGATCAAAATAAAGAATTAATGAAGCAACTTGAAACATCTAAAACTAGTGAAAAGGAGAAAGATTCTTGTATTGAAAAATTAGAGGATGAAATAAAATAAATTACTCAAAATATAGGAAAAATTAAAAAGATGATTTAAATAAAAAGGAGTTAGAGATAATCGAACATAAAAAATCAGTAAAGGATAAAAAGAAAATTATATATAACTTTACCAAAAGAAAAGAAAATTTTGAAAACATGACTGGACAACAAAGACTAAATAGAAACAAAGAAGGGATAAGTTACAATGGAAAACAAACAGAAGGAAAAAAAAAAATTATACATGAGATATTTTGTCAAAGAAGCCAAGCACTATGCTAGTACTTCTTCAAACAATAAACATGAATACACAACTTACTACATGTGCAAGACTAAGGGTCATGTAATGTTCAATTGTCCACTAAAAAGAAAATATGTCAAAATACAAGGTGAATGGAAAGTAAATAATGGAACTAAAAACAATTCAAAGAAAGTTAAGAGAATTTGGGTTCCAAAGACTAATACAATGAATACCTCATTGTAGGTATGCTTTAGGACCACACCGTCAATGGATAAATGGTACTTGGACAACGGGTGTTCAAGGCACATGACCAGTGATAGAACTAAGTTCACCACATTAAAACAAAAGGATGGGGGATACATCACATTTGGTGACAATGCCAAAGGTAAAATTATTGGCATTGGAAAGATAAGTAAAGAACCTTCTCTTACTATTGATAATGTCCTATTGGTAGAAGGATTAAAACACAATCTTTTAAGCATTAGCCAATTAAGTGACAAAGGGTTCAAAATAATCTTCAAGAAATAAAAATGTGCTATTCAAAACCCCAAAAACAATGAAACCTTGTTTGTAGCTCATAGGATAAATAATGTATATTGGATAAACCTTGAGAACTTAGTAAATCAAAATGTAACTTGTTTAACTGCAATGAATGAAATGAGTTGGCTTTGGCATAAGAAACTAGGCCATGCTAGTATGGCCTACCAAATACTAAATTCATAAAAGACAAGGTGTGTGATGCATGCCAAAAGGGAAAGCAAGTCAAAACAAGCTTCAAAAATAAAAAATACATATCTACTAAAAGACCCCTAGAACTCTTGCACCTAGACTTACTTGGTCCAACTAGAACCTTAAGCTTAGGAGGCAAACAATACGCTTTTGTAATAGTAGATGACTGTTCAAGATTTACTTGGGTATTATTCTTAGCAAACAAAGACGAAGCTTGTGACATGCTAATCACCTTATGCAAGAAATTACAAAATGAAAAAGGCTATAATATAACTAATTTTAGAAGTGATCAAGGTAGGGTATTTAAAAACAAATATGTTGATAAATTCTGTAATGAATATGGAATAAATCATAATTTTTCAGCACCTAGGACTCCACAACAAAATGGAGTTGTAGAAATAAAAAATAGAATCCTCCAAGAAATTGCTAGAACCATGATAAACAAAAATAATATACCTAAATATTTTTTCGCAGAAACTGTGAATACAACTTGTTACATTATAAATAGGGTATTCATAAGATCAAGTATAGACAAAACACTGTATAAACTATGGAAAGGAAGAAAACCCAACATTTCCTACTTTCATGTATTTGGGTGCAAATGCTTTATTCTCAATACTAAAGATGATTTAGGAAAGTTCAATGCAAAATCTGATGAAGGTATCTTCTTAGGTTACTCTACAAATAATAAAGCTTATAGGACTTATAATAAGAGGACTCTTACTATTATTGAATCAACAAACATAATGTTTGATGAATCAAATAATTATAAAGTTAAGAATGGTGAAAAAGAAGATATCTGGCAAAAAGAAGAAAATCTTGAAATAATTGAAGAAAATAATAATGAAGCTTCAAATGAAAATATCATAGAAAATCTAGAACTACCTAAAGAATGGAGATATGCTAAAAGTCACCCAAAAGATCAAATTCTTGGTGAACCATCAAAAGGAATAACCATTAGAGCCTCATTAAAAAAATATTTGTAATGATTATGCCTTTTTGTCTCAACATGAACCCAAGAATATTGAAGAAACCTTAAAAGATGATTCTTGGATCATAGCCATGCAGGAGGAACTAAATCAATTTGAAAAAAGTCAAGTATGAGAACTTATACCTAAATAAGTGATAAATCAATCATAGGAACCAAATGGGTATTTAGAAATAAAAATGATGAACATGAAGTAGTTATTAGAAACAAAGTTAGGTTAGTAGCACAAGGCTATAATCAAGAAGAATGTATCGATTATGAAGAAACCTTTGCTCCCATAACAAGAATGGAAGCTATAAGGATGCTTCTTGCCTATGCAGCCAATAAAGACTTTAAATTATGCCAAATGGATGTAAAAAGTGCATTCCTAAATGGTTATATAAATGAAGATGTTTACGTTAAACAACCTCCAGGATTTGAAAACTCTAAAAACCCAAATCATGTATTCAAGTTAACTAAAGCCTTATATGGATTGAAACAAGCTCCTAGAGCTTGGTATGAAAACTAAGCAAGTTCCTACTCCAAAACAATTTTTCAAGAGGAAAGATAGATAACACTTTATTTATAAAAACCAAAAATAATGATATGCTTATAGTACAAATTTATGTTGACGATATCATATTTGGAGCAACTCATAAAGATTTATGTAATGAATTTGCTACAACTATGCAAAGAGAGTTTGGAATGAGCATGATAGGAGAATTAAATTATTTCTTAGGGTTACAAATTAAACAAGCTAAAAATGGAACATTTATAAATCAAACAAAATATATAAAGGACATGTTAAAAAAGTTTGATATGGAGGAAAGCAAACCTATAGGAACTCCCATGAGCACCTTAACAAGTTTGGACAAGGATGAAAAAGGAAAACAAGTAGATACCAAGCATTACCGAGGAATGATAGGAAGCTTACTTTATTGAACAGCAAGTAGACTGAATATCATGTTTAGTGTATGTATGTGTGCTAGGTTTTAATCTGCTCCTAAGGAATCACATCAAATCGCAATTAAACAAATACTTAGATATTTACTACGCACACTTGATCTAGGTTTGTGGTATCCAAAGGGAACTGATTTCAAAATGATAAGTTATTCAGATGCGGATTATGCATGATGCAAAATAGATAGAAAGAGAACTAGTGAGACTTGTCACTTTCTAGGACACTCACTAGTTTCTTGGTTTTCAAAGAAACAAAATTCCGTAGCATTATCTACAACTGAAGTAGAATACATAGCAGCTAGGAGCTGTTGTGCTCAAACTTTATATATGAAACAACAATTAAGGGACTTCAAAATTCAACATCAAACAATCCCTATAAAGTGTGATAATACCAGT
This sequence comes from Malania oleifera, assembly GCF_029873635.1. Taxonomy (NCBI): domain Eukaryota; kingdom Viridiplantae; phylum Streptophyta; class Magnoliopsida; order Santalales; family Ximeniaceae; genus Malania; species Malania oleifera. The sequence continues at coordinate 61,351,375 of NC_080429.1, read as the reverse complement.
GCTATAAATATTTCAAAGACTCCAGTATCATATTCAAGAACCAAACATATTGATATATGTCATCATTTTTTAAGAGATAATGTAGATAAGAAAGAAATAGTTCTTGAATTTGTTAACACTCGCGATCAATTAGCCGATATATTCACAAAACCACTAGCTGAAGATTAATTTGTGTTTATCCGACAGAAATTAGGAATGTTACACATACAAGAGGTCAACTAAAGAGAGAAATGAATTTCTTCAAGGTAGACGATTTCCAAACACTAGGCAGGTGCCTGACAGGCTACTATATATCTGGAAAGATAGTTGAGAGATGACTATCACCTTGATGATAGACGCCTGTATCGTGGCGGTTCATGTTCATTTTTACATAAAAACACTCTTTTTAAAAGCTCAAGATGTCTGTCTACTCATCTACCCTTCATGAAACTAGCTTCTCTTCATCTCTTGTCTAAGTTTCTCCTCTCCAAAACCTCTTCCCAACGTGACTCCATCAAAACCCTAAATCCTTCACATCTAGGGTTTCTTAAATTTCTGCTACATCAACATGCCAAGAACCAAAATGGTTGGGAAAAAGGATAAAACTTCTTCTTCAATACCTGTCAGCAACAACTAAATTGAAAATGGTTAGTTTCATCTCATGCAAAAGTTTTGTACCAAAATCATATCTCTACAATCGATCCAATCTTTTGTAAGGTGCTAGATATCTCTTTCTTTGAAGAAATTTTTCCTGAGATTCTTGAGTTGTTCAAAAATATTGGATGGGATAAGTTTGTTCTTCACCAAGTTAAGGGATATTTAGATTAAACTTTTCTACTCAAACTTGGTAAAGAAAGATGTTGGATTTGATACGGAAGTACTTGGCCAAAAGATCACACTTACTCCACACTCACTAAGGAAAATACTTCGTATTAAGCATGGTGATTTTGAGTGTAATCCAATAGAAAAACAATGGACAATGGAGCAGAATTTTTCCCCACAAGAATTCTTACCTCTTGTGATGAACGATCAGCCCGTCTATTTTGGAAACCTTCCACAATACAAACACCTCAATCTGCAAGCCCAAATTCTTCACAAGATCATTACTTATAATATAATTCCAAGATCAGGCTTCTTTGATCATATTTCCTTCTTTGATTGTTTTGTTATGTGGTGCATATTAAAAGGAAAGAAATTGGATTTGGCTAGCCTTGTACTCAAATGGATGATCATGAAGCTCAAATCCCCTAGAATTGGGCTTCCATATTGTTAGAAAAGGTGTATTCCCAAGAGGGGGGGGGGGTGAATTGGACTTTTAAACTTTCTTCCTAAGTTCAACTAATCCTACAATCAGTATTACACAAACCTAGGATCTTTTTATGCGATTCCAAATGCGTAGATAAAAATGATATGTAAATTAAATCAAACGCATCATTCATACCAAAACATACATGTGCAATAAATGTAAAGAATAGAAATATAAACAAGGCACACGATATGTTATCGAGGTTCGGCCAACTGTGCCTACGTCCCTGCCTCTAGCTCGCAAGTCGGAGGATTCCACTAATAGCTCACTTAAAGGTGGAGCGACACCGTTTACAACCAGGTCAAATTAACACAGGGCTGACCTTAACCTTAACCAAGTCAATTAGCAGGGCTGACCTCAACCTACATGCCTTAACAGGACAATGCACCTAACTTTCCTAACCGGGTCTAAGCCAATCTGGGACTATTCCAGGGCTAGTCTCCCTCTTCAGGCCCATGCCTGGATATACAACAAATGTATATATAGTCAGATGGTACAATGATTGTGCTTTCGTGTAAAGCGGATATGTACCCAGATGCGGGCAATAACATACACCACAAATATGATTCAATATGTAAGCTCAATGTGGTCTAGATGGTTCAACTCTCAAAAGTATTTTCTATATGTGGAATGTGTTCGTGAGAGTGACAAAAAAACAATCTTTCTATCATAAGATATGTTCAATATAATAGTTCACACAAAGATACTAGGCAGACAATATGTATATTTTAATGAGCAGGTTTCCTCAATCATATGATGCTCCAGTAATATATATGTTCGATTTGCAAAAGATATTCAATCTTTGTATTCAGCAAAGGATATGCGAGTTGATGAATATTGCAACAAAGATTTTATCACACAAACAAATATCTCTTCAAGTGTTTTTCAAGATAAAAGCATAATAGATATTTGGAAGTGTTTGAAAAGTTTTTGCAACCAAAAACAAATACATTCTTCTTAAGATCTTGCAATAAAGGTGCAAGCTTTAGAAGATCAAACAAAGTCTTTTTAGGATAGGCTTATTAGAAAAAGCCCCCTAAGAATCCTTAGGTTTGGCTCTCAATAAAATCATGTCAAACAAGTAGCACAAGGAGAGGAAACCTATTTAAGCAAAACACTCAATCAACTTACAAATGATGTAGGCAATAATAGAAGGCAAGTATGAGTGATTTGAGTAAGAAAATGAGTAGTATAGGATTTTCAATTTTCAAAGAATTCTCCCTAATCAAATCTGCTAATCACACTAATTTTCTCAAATGGTCTCATATATATAGGCATATGAGAGAATATGACCGTTGGGGACCTATAGGGTATTCTTAGAGAAGTTTAATGATGTTTAAAGCATTTTAACCCTGTTTAAAAAATATTTAACTGTGGTAAAAATCAGGGCAACCCGAGAGGTCTAGTCGACCAGAACAAGTTCGGTCGACCAAGTCTCATATGCTTCGGTTGACCAGGGGACTTTTGAATTGAAGGCTCGGTCGACCAGGAGAGGGCGATTTCTCAATTTTCGGAGGTTCGGTCGACCAAGCCATTTTGAACTTGCTGGTTCGGTCAACCAGACCATTGGGATTTCTCCCAAGGACCCCCTGGTCGACCAGGTAGTTGGAGTACAAAAAGGGTCGGTCGACCGGATGGTCAAACTTTTGACCCCAGGGGCTTTCGGTCGACCAAGGCTTTTTGAACTACCTGGTTCGGTCGACCGGGACCTTGGTCAACGGTTGACCAAGACCTGGGTTCAGTCGACTGAGGCAGAAGGAACTGCTAAGGTTGGTTGACCGAAAGTGCACCAAGTGTGCATTTCGGTCCCGTTTTGATACACACGAACCCGAATGAAGTGCCTAACAAATATATGTGTAAATGTGTGTCCTAGGGTCACTTGAGGTCCAATTTGAAGACACCAAAAAAGTCCGGTGTCGGTCGGCCAAAGGTCGAACGAAGGGTACACCCTAAGGTCTTTCTAAGGTCCTTTCTCATTCATGGTTTGTTTTGAGCTTACGTAGTAAATCATACATGTGATGTGTGTGAGCTTATTACAAACCAAATACCTACTTACTATTACAGGCCAATTAAATATATTACAACATTGAATAAAATTTGGTCTTCGGGCTTTACTTGCTTTGTGCACATATTTATCTTAATATTCTTAGTTCCTGCACAAAAACTCAAACACTCATTAGATACAATGAGTATTTGTCATAATCAAAACTAGGTGTGACCAATAGGGTCAACACATATGGAGGCATTCTTTCCTTAATTTTTGCTCACTTTCAAGTCCTTACTCCATCTTCCAAACTAGTAAGGCAAACCCATTACAACATATTCTCCTCCACTACTTTAAAGAGAATGGGTTACAAGAAGTACACCGAGGGATGGGTGTTTAGGGGTAATAGACCTGCATGACCAACACCAGAAGAACATAATCCAGCTCCTGAAGAAGTTGATATGCCTCCTTGGTTTCTTCCTTTTTGTCAGCACTATACCAGCTTCAGTTCTGAAATGGGGAATGGCTTTGCTTTGCGTCAAGACAAGATCGCAAATATTGATGATAAATATACTTTACTAGATAAGCGTTTTGATAAAATTGAGCAACGTGTCACACAAAATGACATTGATTCAGATAAAGAGAGTAATGAAAATGATGATGAAGACTCTCAGGAAAAATCAGAAGAAGTCACTGCTGAAGCTGAATAAGAAGAAGAAGCTGAAGAAGAAGAAGAAGAAGAAGAAGAAGGATCACGACAATCCAAAGGAAAAGGAATTGCTGAAGATAATGACACAGCTTCTAATACTTGACTATAGATTGTTGATGATATTTGAACTTTTTGCTACTTTGTATGCTATACATGCTCAGTTTCTGAATGTATTATGTCTTTTTGTTGATGTCAAAAGGGGGAGTATGCGTGTGAGCAAAGTCTATGAGTCTATGAGTCTATGTATGTATTTGTTAACTATGGGTTCTATGTATTATAAGTTCTATGTATTTGTTTCAATGAAAACTGTGAACCTTCTGAACTTATGTCTTAATGAAATTATTTTCAGACTATGCTTATTGACAGGGAGAGTATTATTTTTGTATCTATAATGCCCCGAACCCTTAAACCTGGGTCCGATGCGTTATACCTGATAAAATCCCTGATAATCCATAAACCAATATATACGCAGTGGAAAACATAAACATAATCTCCATATAACATAATACCAGAGTTTACTAATTCTAACTATAATCTATATAAATCATCCATCACTTGCATTTCCATAAATCTTCATAACTCCCAAAACAATTTAGTATTTTCACAATCATTCCTTACTCAATAGCCTTAAAACATAAAGACATAAAACATAAATATTTACATTCCCCAAAATTAACATAGAAATATACCATTTTCTTTTTCTATTTCCCAATAATGCTATAAAAACATCGAGCTCTCAAAGCTCGACCTTGAGGATGTCCTGAAAAAGAAATACATTTATATTCGGGCGAGACACATCTCAGTAAAGGAGGGAACAATATATTAAACTTAGCGTGTGGCCATCATGAGATTATACATATCATTTTATAATATTTGCAAATCATTAACATAATACTGAAAGTCATTTTCTAAACCTAACAATCACATATAGAGACTTACCCACGAGACTACCCAACGATAGGGGTGATTACCCGCCTATACAAGTAGCACCCCTCTGCTCTGATACTTAGGTAACCCGAAGGTCACTACTGAAGTATACCAGAGCACTCACCTTACTCAGTAAGCCCTCAAGTGTTAACTTGATCTCGTACTCACACATTCAACAACAGTTTACCGGCAAAGGCCCTAAGGATAGGGAATTCTACCTGCCCATACAAGTAGGTTCCCTCTGTCTTAGGGCGTTATGCAACTACTGCCACATCTAAAGCTACTAGTGCACTCGCCTTACGCAGCAAGCCCTTAGGTGAAGAGTGCGCCCCGCACAAACATAACATGTTCTACATACATAAATACTTCTAATATCATAATACATCATTCTTTCCATTGTTATTCAACCATTCACATTCTTTCATGTTCATAACTTAACATTTCTTTGTGTTTCACTTTAAGTGACTTTTTCCCATTTGTATCATTCACATTTCACATTTCATTTCATTGCATTGTCATTCCTTGTCATTTCATTTCATAATATTTTCATTTCATTCCTTTGTACTACTACCGCTCTTTATCCGTCATTAGTTAGTCCACATAGAAATGCGCTAGAATCTGCTACAGTTAGTTCACATAGAAATACGCTAGAATCTGCTAACCCGACTTTCAGCTATCGTACCTTTACATGGTTGCATTTAACATACACAGGCAACATTGTCCATATCAAATTTTATTCTCATTACTTTACTTACTTAGCCTGCATCTTATACATTTAACATATATTTGCACAAAACTTACATTTACTCATGCCACACAATTTAGTAGTAAAATTCATACATTACTTGAAAATAAGCCAACCCACAATTAACATTCATATACTAGAAAAATACTTTTAATTTCTTGCATAATTATTCTGAAAAAAAATATTTCACTTTCATCAGTTCAATTTTACATATACATATCTAATAAACAGTCCTAAATTCGAAAAAACATAATTTAAATGGTTGGCATTTTAAACCCATACTGAAAAATTTACACGTACATATAACACAATTCATTTTTCATTAAATTCATAAAAATTCTAGTTTAATATATATTTTTCCCCTTACCTGATTTCTTGAACTACGCCAATAGAGACCCCAAAAAATACCTACGGTGCTCACCCGGATCCTGAATAAAAAATTCTAATTCCATGTAATTAATCTTGAATAAAATATTATTTTAATATTTCCTAAACCCATAAATTCTAAATAAATAAATATATCCCTAAATATAGCCAAATTAAAAAATTTCTTAAATCCCACTCTTGCTTTGGAGTGGGGCCTAAAAAACCCCAATTGAAAATTTATCCATGTCAAAATGATGACAATCGCAACTAGGACCACGTGATGTTACCCGATCGTCGATTTAACCGCATATTTATAAAGAAATTAGGAATATAGAAAAAAATTACCTTTCCCCAGGAGCAATACCTAAGTCGTTCCCACGACAAATCTGCTCCAGTAGAAATGTCGGTAGCGGAACCAGGAATTCAACGACACCTTCCGTTTCCCAATCCGCTGCAAATCCTTTAAGAAATTGAGAGAAGAAGAGAGACGGAGACGGAGGTGGTAGGCGCGCACAGGAGGATTATTCAAAGGGGGGGGGGGGGGTTTGCACCTCTGACTTCTTCTTTCTTTTTTCTTCTTTTACTTTATATATATATATATATATATATATATATATATATATAACTTTTAACTTATACTTATTATATATATATATATATTTATATGTTATAATAACTTACCTATATACATATATATATATATATATATATACATATCTTATTTCAATTGGTTTTTTTTTTTTTTAAATCCAATGTAAAAATTTTTAATTTAATAACTAATTATTTAATTATTTAATTTATCTTAATTTAATTTAATTTATTTAATTTTAATTTTTTTTCTTCTTTTTCCCACACCATTCCTTTTATTTATTTATTTGTTATTTTATCTATTTTTTTATTATTTCAATCATTTTATTTTTTCGGGTCTTTATAGTATCTTTGCTCTTTCTTTGTCATCATCAAAAAGGAGGAGATTGTTGGCCTAGCTAGGCTTACAACTCTTGATTTTGATGATAACAAAGTAATGTTATCTTATGTGTTTCCAAGTGAAACTATTTCAAGCAAAGATGATTTGCTCAAAACCTCAAATACCCTAGCACGAAAGCTCACAAGGATCAAGAAACAAGGAAAGCCTCACATAAAGTGATCCAATAAAGCTCAGAGAAGCATGAAAGATCCAAGATCAGTGGCAAAAAAAACTCAAAACAAAGAAGTGTCTCAAAGCAAAGAAAATGTCAAATTTGTTTTTAGAACAAAGCTTTGTAAGTACTTCAAGTTGATTCAAGTATGAAATTTCATTTTGAAGCTCATTAGGCAAAGACGCACTTAGAAACCTGAAATTTTAAAGTCTTGGAACATGGTTTTCAAAATTAAACAAGTTTATATTCCAAGAATATAAAACCATAAATGAGAGAGGTAAAAATGTTTTTAAAAGAAAGAATGTCTGCTAGACAGACGACTGTCTGTCTATGAACAGACGGCCGACCAATTAAAGAACTTAAATTAAGAAGTCAGAAGTCTGATAGATGACTATCAATGACAAATGAGACGTCTGTGTGTGTTCTACCAGTCGTCTGCCACCATTATGAATGATTTTTAAAACTAAATTGTTCAATGACGGATGACTGCCACCCTGAGGATAGCCGACTGCCACCTTTCTTTTTGTGAAAAATATGCTTGAAATACATGGATAGACGTTTGCCAGAGATCCCACAGTCGTCTGGCCTGCGGCAAATTTCAAATTTCTCAATCGGCATATTTTTAAATTTTAAATTACTTAAAGCCCAAATTATTTTAAAACTTGGACCCGACTCCAAGTAAACTTGTGGAACAAGTAAGAAACCATTCTATATCTATAAATACCCTCAAGATACATTGATTTAAACATCGAGTTTTCAAAATAGCAATCAAACTCTCTCTCAAACACTTAGAAAATCTGAAAGCTCTCTATTGCTCTCAACATCCACGAAATTCTCAAAAGCTCTGCTGATTGTCTCACTGAGATTATGCTTCAATTGTTAATTCTTTCATCTATTGAAAGATTCCTATGGTGATAAAACTCTAGAGCTTCAATCTGAATTTAATTTTTTGAATTTACTAAAGTATATAGTTTTTACCTGTACTAATAAGCTCTTGAGGAGCAAATTCTTGTACGCTTTGTTTTTAAATCGTTGCAGCAGATTGACTGACGATTCGAGTGCAGAATTGTTGGACCAAACAAGGGGATATTGTTTGGAGAAAGCGGGCTCTAGCCTTAACCAAGGAGTGTTGTAATTGGTATTATTCCACTTGGTAAAGGAACGGTGATAGTGAATCCTTTGGTGGTTTTGCCAAGGGCGAGGACGTAGGCTATGTTGAAGTCGAACCTCATAAAACCTTGTATTCTTCTTTCTTCCCTACTCTTTACTTTTTAGAAAAATTTATAAATTGCGTGGATGCTATATCAAACTCTGAATTCTAAGTGTTTGGTTGTTAAATAGACCGGAAGTTAATTTGTTTTGGTTTGATCAACATTGATTGCAGAAACCGAAAGGGACTACATTGGTTGATCATCCTTGACTTATTAAACTGAAAGTTTATTTAAAAGCTGAACATTGGGAAGAAGGGTGTTTGTGGAAATTAACAACAGGGCTTATACAAATTCAACAAACTTTTCACATTACTATAGGGTTTTTATTAAGCGATTGATTATTTTGTTTTTGTTGTAATTTCTCTGATTCAATTTTGTGATTGTGGTTGAGCATTGATTATTGTTATGACACAAAAGTATTAAAAAGAGAAATAAATTTTAAAAATCACAATTCACCCCCCTCTTGGGAAAGCTATTCCAATTTCACATGCAACTGTATATATTCATACGTACGCCATTCACATTCATTTCAGTTATTCATTTAGGATTGAAAATTATTATACAACGCAGTCTCTATATTTTTCTTCCTGATTATATTGAGTGCCAGCTCTCTATTTTGTTCTCTATTTTTATACTAATTTTTTTTATGATTCTTAATTTGTAGGGTTCGTGGGCGTCATAACATCAGCACGATGCCATGCATGCACTGCAGTCGTCGAATGCAACTTTTGATTATTTATTTGAAATTTTTATTATTATTTGAACAAATGGAATTTCTATATTTTAATTTTAATTTGTATAATGTATTTGTATTTGAATTTTGAATTTTTTGAATTTTTTTTCTTATCTGAACATATGTTTTTTTTATTTTTATTGAAATTGTATTTGAATTCAAAATTTTGAATAATTTATGAATTTTGTAGTAATTATGGTTCAGGTTATGTATGCGAAAATATAATTACAAATTTTTATAGAAATTGATGATTCAAAAAAATTCGTATTAAATTTATTTTAATTTCTTAATTATTAGTGAAGGATTCAAATTTGTCACTAATAGTAGGGTATTAGTGACGAATTACAAATTTGTCACTAATAGTATAGTATTAGTAAAGGATTCAAATTCGCCACTAATACCCCACTAATAGTGACGAATTTGAGTTGAGCCGATGTAGAATTTTGAGTTGAGCCGATGTAGAATTCGCCACTAATACCCTACTATTCTTCCAAATATCCAAACACAGTATGATGTTTGTAATACGAATATATATATAATATGAGTTCCAAAGATCAAAAGTGTTGACTTAACTGGACTTTTCAATCTTATTTTGATGATAACAAAATAAATGATGCTTTAACATATGATGTTAAGTGATGTGTTTTAGGTAAAAGAACTCTCAAGGTTGATAAGTTGAAGCTCAATGTTAATCTAGTGAAAGCTTCTCAGAATATTGAAGGCAATAAATGACAAATGAAGAAGCTTAAAGGCAAACAAACCAAAAGTCAAAAGTGAACCTCAAAAGGCTGAAGGAGGCTGAAGGATTTAAGAACACCATAGTTAGAAGAACTGTTGTAAGTACTTCAAAACCAAATGTCATTTAGATATGTGAAGCTCTTACAAAAACAAAAGAAACTAAGAAACACTTTGTTTTAAAGAGCTTAAAACATGTTTTTGAAATTAAAGTAACAAAGGTCTTAAAGGAAGGAAAGTGTTCAAAATAAAAAGAGAGTTTCTGATAAGCAGTGCACCTGACAGATGACTGTCTGTCTATGGACAGACGACTGGAAAGTTAAAAGGTTTAATAAAAGTATTATGGGTTTAAATTGGTTTAAATTTTAACTATGACAGATGACTGCCATGTCATGGCAAACGACTGCCACGTGGAGCAAATTTTAGATCTCAACGGGAAGCTTCTTTTAAAATTTTGAATTTCAAAATTTAAGCAACAATTTAATGTTTTTTCAAAATTTACCTAATTTGATATGGACAACATCTGTCAAAATTTTGAATTTCAAAATTTAGTCAATAATTTTAATGTTTTTTTAAAGTTTACCTAATTTGATGTGGATGTTGATCTTTCAAAATTTTGAATTTCAAAATTTAAATCAACAATTTAACGTTTTTTCAAAGTTCACCTAATTTGATATGGACAACATCTTTCAAAGTTTTGAATTTCAAAATTTAAATCAACAATTTAATTTTTTTTCAAAGTTTACCTAATTTGATATGGACAACATCTTTCAAAGTTTTGAATTTCAAAATTTAATCAACAATTTAATGTTTTTTCAAAGTTTACCTAATTTGATATGGACAACATCTTTCAAAGTTTTGAATTTCAAAATTTAATCAACAATTTAATATTTTTTCGAAGTTTACCTAATTTGATTTGAATGTTGACCTTTCAAAATTTTGAAATTCAAAATTTAGTTAACAAATTAATGTTTTTTCAAAGTTGACCTAATTTGATGTGGAAGTTGATCTTTTAAATTGCCTATAAATACCTCTTTGGGTAATGAAAAAACATCATAGAGAAAACACAAGAAAAGAGAGAAATCAGACAAAATTTGAAATTCATCTTGTGCTGAAACTCTTCTGAAGTTCTTCTTTGCTCACATCTTTTACTGGAGAGGAATTCTACAATTTTGGTAGATTGAAAATATCAAAGTTCGGTTCCGGGTTGCAATTCCATTTCTCTTTTAAACGAACCATTGGTGACTTCTAAAAACTTTAGAGCTTCATATATTTTATTTTGCTTTGGTTTTTTGAAGTACAATTTACATCTCAATTTGTACAACCTGGTCTAAATTTTGAGAGTATTTTTTTTTTTTTGGTACACAGAATTTATATTATATTCTTGTAGATTGTGACGATTCCAGGTTTGCTAGATCGTTAGCTAGGCGAGGGATTATCACTTAGAGAGGTGCTGCTCTAACCTTCTGAAGGAGTGTGTAAAGGTATTGTTCCACCCGGTAAAGGAACAAGTTTAGTAAATCCTTTGGTGGTTTTTCCAAAGGCGAGCACGTAGGCTGTGTTTAAGCCGAACCTCGTAAAATCCTGTGTCTCACTCTCTCTTTCCCTTACTCCTTATTTTCAGCATATTTATATTGCGTGGATGGTTTAAATTTGAAATCATATACACTACGTATATTTGGAAATCAAACAAACTTAAAGTTTAATTTTGATTTGGGTTGCGGAAACCAAAAGGGAGTACATTGGCTAAACCATACTTTGTGGAAACCATACGGGAGTACGTTACTTGGTTCAAACACCCAAAGAGTGTGGATGTGTGGTTGTAAATCATATAAAAGAAGCAAATTTATTTTAACGAGCATTTCATTCAACTACAGGGCTTGATTCATATTTATAAGGCATACATAAACAAACAACCATCCTAATTTTTTACAACTAATTTTGGTTTGGTTGTTTGCTTTCAAATTGTGTTTGATTAGTTTGGATAGTGTGGTTGATTGAAAGGTTGATTGGTGATTTAGTTGTTTAAGTGCTTGTATTGTTGATTGTATAAAAGAAACCAAGTTATTGTGTGTTTGACAAATTAAACAAACAAGTAAAAGAATTGGTTAAACAATAAAAGAAGTTAAGTATTCTTAAAAGGAATTGAAAAGAAAGTTTTTAAATTCCCAATTCACCCCCCTCTTGGGAAGCTATCCTAATTTCAAAAAACCTAACAGAAGATTTTTCAGAAAATATCCCTCAATAGTATATATTGTAGTGACCCGAAGAATAATAGTATTTAAATAATAACGAGGGAGAGAAATGGAAATAGTAACAGAAGGATGTAGCCAACATTGCATTTTGGATGGAATAACTCGAAAGATTTTCCCACAGGGCCTCGTCAACGAATACAGGGAGTTTGTCGACAAGCGCATAAGGGGACCTCGTCGACGAGTGCATAAGGGGACCTCATCGACGAAGCTATGACTCATTGACGAGAAAATATCGAGAGAAGAATTTGGGCTACTTTGAATTTCATCGACGAGGGGTAAGGTTCGTCGACGAAATTACTTAAGGACTCATCGATGAGATCACGTGGCTCGTTGACAAGATGAAGTGGCTCGTCAACGAAGCCCGTAGTATAAATAGCCATAAATTGATTTTAATCAAAAAAAATTTCCATAAACCCTCTCTCTCTCTCTACCCCTACGACTCCTCCCTCTTCTTCCTTTGATTTTGGCTCCGTTAGACGCCGGATCGACGATTTGAGGCCACCACGATGCTCCTGGCAGAGTTCTCTGCAAGTCTGCCAAAGCGGATCGTCGGAGGGACAAAGTTGGAATTCATCCCAAATCCAGAGTAAGGTCTTTTATTCAAATTTTGGCCTTCTAATAGTAGTAGGAAATGATGTAGGCCAAGAAATATTGATGTTTTGTTCTGCGATTTATGGTTTTCAATATTTATGGACCCATTATAGTGAGGAATTTTTAGCAGGAAACAAGTAAGGGAAATATGTTATGCTAGCCAATTTTCCTATGTTTCAGTATAAACTATATGTTTTTATCAGATGATTATTCACAATAGAAATTTATATAGTTTATCATTTATGTATAATATGTTTAAAATTACTATGTGGCTTTAGAATATGAGTATAGTAAAGAAACATGTTTTACAGTATTTTTAGGATATGTTTTACAGAATATACAGCCAGTGGTTATGTTTTATAGTAATTATAGAGTACCATGATTATACAATTATCAGTACCATGATTAACAGTTTTAGTACCATGACTTACAGATTACAGTTCAATTCAAAGATACAGTTGACATAGTCACAGTTTATTTCAGTGTCATGGTTAATACAATTATTTTAGAATCATGGTAAATCAGATAGTGGTATATAGAAATATGTTATATAGTATCAGACCCTGTTGGACTATACAGTTACAGAGCACGGTACCATAGCTACAGATCTTTCAGTTCAGAGTGCAACCACCTTTTTAGATAATACGTGGTAGTAGGTCGATCGTGCCCAGACGTGGATAGGCTCCCCATCAGATATGGCTTGAGGAGTGGCCGATCTGACTGAGGGAGTATAGCGGTCTACCCTGGTCGGCCAGCCAGGGTAGATCCCGCCTACGGGCCGCATAACCCTATCATGAGGGGTTAAATCATGACACACAGTTATCCACAGGGAAAGTTTTCAGTTATTATTATGTATATACAGATTTATAGAGACTAAAAGTGTATTTATTTATATTAGAAGTATTTTGAGTAGAAACATAAATTACAAATATGTTAAGTAACATTAAAATGGGGATGGTTTCTATTACTTGTACTGCATTTACATATTCAGTTATACATGATTATATAGCAACAAATTTTCATAACATTGTAACTCATTTGCCACACACTAGCAATAGCATATTTTGTTTGACTGAGTGTTGGCTCATCCCAATTAATTTAACATTTTTTAGGTGACCCAGGTTGGCGAGCAAACCAGGCTCGCAGATAGAGGGGCTGTAGTACTGCCCGATCAGTAGATAGTGAGTATATTTTTGGAGTATTTTTGTATAGCCCTAGCCCAGTTGAGGGTATTTTGGGGAACAATCGTACATGTATATTTTGGGAAACAATTTAGCACTCTGGTATTGTATGTAATTATATATGGTTATGTTTATTTGATTTCAGCTTCTCGCTGCTTAAGTTAATGGCTAGGTTTAATCCAGTATGGTATCAGAGCATGTTAAATGTCATAGTATGTAAAATAAAAAAACCCCCAATTAAATAGTAGGTCATTATAGTTTAGTATCAGAGCCTTGGTTGCTAGGTTCTATAGACTTTAGAGTGCAGCGAAAGCAATACCAGAGTATAGGAAAAAATTTAAGGTTTGTTCTGTGGTCTGGGTAAAACAGTACCGTGGTGGTTTCTATGTTTTTCCGGGGGTGACGATTTCAGGAAAACCATAGTAAACTATTGTTGGGTCGTGTGTCTAGGTGACAGAACTAGATATTGGGTTAAAGTCAGGGAAGGCAGTGAATTTTGAGTTGGTACAGGATAGGTCCGTGTAGGAGATAAATTGCTTAAGTATGTTTCTTGTTTTCAGGATAGACCCTGGAAGCAGTGGCACGAATGTTGGAGAGGATAGGCCAGGACCTTCCAGCATAGGTGGAGGAGATACAAATGTTGTACTGCGTAGTGTCACTCAGCAGGTGATGGTTGAGATGGCCGGAGCTCTGGGGAGTGCGGCTGTTTGATTGAGTAGTTTATGCGGATGAAGCCCCCATCCTTTGCTGGAGGAGATGACCCGATTGTAGTTGAAAATTGGGTCCAGGACATTGAAGAGACATTGGCTGTGCTTCCTTGCACAGATGAGCAGAGGGTGGTGTTTGTGGCGTTCAAACTGACAGGGGAGGCGAAGCGCTGGTGGAGATCAGCGCATTTGATAGAGGAGCAGAGGCCGGTTCCAGTTCCAATGACGTGGGACCAATTCAAGGAGCTATTCTTCAAGCGGTATTTCTTTGCTATCATTCGGAGTGCGAAAGCAGTAGAGTTTATGCATCTGGTATAGGGGCATACGGCTGTATCCCAGTACGCGGCACGATTTATTGAGTTGTCACGTTTTACTTCGCATCTAGCACCTGATGAAGAGAAGAAGGCAAGGAAGTTTGAAGAGGGACTGAGGCAGAACTTGTTTGAGTAGGTGATTGGTTTCAGGGCTCAAACATTTACAGAGGTTGTAGATAGAGTTGCGATCATTGAAAGTGGTATTCTGAGGGGTTTAGTAGCTCAGAGTCGGAGGAATAGGCCGTCACCTCAGAGTTTTCAAGCTGGCTCCAATACGGGTCCATAGAGAGGAGGTCGTGATAGGGGAGATCAGAGGCAGTTGATAGGACCTCATGGGAATCAATGTACACCGACTTACCCAGTGTGTCAAACGTGCATGAGACATCATTTGGGGGAGTGCTGAGTAGGTAGAGGTGTATGTTATCGTTGTGGGAGACCCAGGCATGTGGTACGTGAATGCCCAGGTCAGCTAAACCAGGTCCTAGCTCCCAGGCCCTATTGGGGAGCATATCAGGCAACTCGGGGAGGATGCCAGGCGCCTCGTGGTGGCCAGTAGAGGAATGTGGCCCCAGCGCGAGCATACGCTCTGACGTCAGGTGATGCAGAGGCTGCTACAGATGTGCTGACAGGTACATTTACTATTTTATCATGTCCAATTATTGTTCTTTTTTACTCGGGTGCTACTCATTCTTTCATTTCTATACCTTATGTTAAATTATCTGAGAGTGAGACCTAGTCATTAGATATAGCACTGTCAATAGCTACACCATCAGGGTTAAGATGTTAGAAGGTACTTAGAGGCTATCTGATAGAAATTCAGGGGAAAGTATTACCAACTAATCTGATTGTATTTGATATGTGTGGGTTTGATATAATATTGGGTATGGACTGGTTGGCTGCTAATCATGCCAGTATTGACTGTCATCAGAAAGAAGTAATTTTTAGACCGCCTAGAAAGTAGGAATTTAGATTTGTTGGTTCGCAGGTGCGTGCTCCACCATAGCTAGTGTCAGCCGTGTAAGCGAGTGGATTACTTATGGACGGAGGTTAGGGGTTTATAGTATTTGTGAAAGAAGTATCTAAAAATGAATTGAAGATTGATAGCACCCCCATAATACGAGAATTTCCAGATGTTTTTCCAGAGGAGTTACCTAGATTGCCTCCTGTGCACGAGGTGAATTTCCCTATAGATTTACCTCCAGGGACTGCGCCGATCTCTAAGGTTGCCTATCGTATGACTCCAGATGAATAGGGAGAATTAAAGGAGCAGTTACAGGATTTGTTGAATAAGGGGTTTATATGACCCAGTGTATCGTCATGGGGAGCTCCAGTGTTATTCGTAAAGAAGAAAGACGGGTCCATGAGGATGTGTATTGATTACAGGGAGATAAACAAGGTTACTATTAAGAATAAATATCCTCTACCCTGTATCGACGATTTTTTTGATCAGCTTCAGGGTACACGGGTGTATTCCAAGATTGACCTCAGATCAGGGTATCATCAAGTAAGAGTGAAAGTAGAGGACGTCGCGAAGACAGTCTTCAGGACCAGATATGGGCACTACGAATTGCTCGTTATGCCATTCGGAATAACAAATGCCCCAGCTGTGTTCATGGACTTGATGAATAGAGTTTTCCACCAGTATCTTGACTAGTTTGTGGTAGTTTTCATTGATGATATACTAGTGTACTCAATGAGTTTTGAGGATTATGAGGTGTAATTGGGACAGGTGTTGCAGACATTCAGGGAGGAGAAGCTCTATGCCAAGTTTAGCAAGTGTGAGTTCTAGCTTGAGAAAGTTCCATTTTTAGGCCACGTGATCTCAAGAGACAATATATCAGTGGATCCCAGCAAGATTGACGCGGTGGTAAATTGGGCTAGGCCGAGGAATGTGCAGGAAGTCAGGAGTTTCTTGGGACTAGCAGGTTATTATCGACGATTCGTTGAGGGGTTTTTAACTTTATCAGGACCTCTTACGCGTTTGACAAGGAAGAATGCCAGATTTGTGTGGGGTCAAGAGTGCGAGTAGAGCTTCTCGGAATTAAAGCAACAACTTGTCACTGCACCAGTACTAACAATTCCATCATGAGGTGATGGTTATGTTATCTACAATGACGCGTCTTTGAAAGGGCTTAGTTGTGTACTGATGCAGCACGATAGGGTGATAGTATATGCGTCCAGGAAGTTGAAAGAATATGAAAATAACTATCCTACTCACGATTTGGAATTGGATGCAGTTGTACACGCACTAAAAATCTAGAGACATTACTTATATGATGAGAGGTGTGAGATATTCTCTAACCACAAGAGTCTAAAGTATTTCTTCACACAAAAAGAGTTGAACATGCGGCAGAGGAGATGGTTGGAACTCATTAAGGATTATGACGGTACCATCAGTTACCACCCAGGTAAAGAAAATTTGGTGGCTGATGCTTTGAACTGTAAATTAGTGGATACAGCACAGTTAGCAGTATCAATTCAGCACCCGATTCAGATGGACTTGGAAAGGCTCGGTGTGGAATTAGTGAAGGATGATCCTCAGGTGTTTATTGCCAGTTTGGTTGTACAACCTACACTTTGTGAGGGAATTAAAGCTGCTTAGAGGGATGATCCAAAATTGGCAAAAGTGATTGCCAGAATACAGGATGGTCAGGGGGAAGAATTCAGCATTTCTAATGATGGGGCTCTGAGATTTCGCACCAGATTATGTGTGCCTGCAGATGGTAGTATCAGGAGGACGATTCTAGAAGAGGCACACAGATCTTTATACACTGTCCATCTTGGAAGCACGAAAATGTATAGGGATTTGTAGGAGTATTTATGGTGGAGTGGGATGAAAAGGGAGCTAGTAGAATTTGTGCAGCAATGTTTGACATGTCAATAGGTTAAGGCTGAGCACCAGAGGTCGGTAGGGCAGTTGTGGCAACTTCTCATTCCTGAATGGAAGTGGGACCACATTTCCCTGGATTTTGTTACGGGACTACCATCGGCGCCGCATGGTCAGAATGTCATCTAGGTAATTGTTGATAGGTTAAAGAAGATAGTGCACTTTCTACCCGTTAAGATTAGCTACCCTATGAACCAGTTAGTAGAGATATATATGTACAGGAGATTGTTCGACCCCATGGAGTGCCGGTATCCATAGTCTTGGACTGTGATCCACGTTTTACATCACTGTTCTAGAGAAGCTTATAGGAGGCATTGAGGACTCAACTAGCATTCAACACTGCTTTCCACCCTCAGACCGATGGTCAGACTAAGAGAACAATCCAGGTATTAGAAGATATGCTTCGTGCCTGTGTACTAGACTTTGGAGGTAGCTGGATTCAGTTCTTGCCGCTAGTTGAATTTGCTTTTAATAATAGTTATTAGACTAGCATCGGCATGGCACCCTACGAGGCATTATATGGTAGGAGATGTCGATCTCTTCTTTTCTAGGATGAAGTAGGCGAAACGCAAGTTTTGCGTCTAGAGATAATTCAGAAAGCATGTGATAAAGTCTGACTTATTCGAGACAGGATCAGTGCAGCGCAGAGTAGGTAGAAAAGCTATGCGGATACTCGCCGCCAAAAACTAAAATTTGAAGTGGGTGATCATGTGTTTCTGAGAATAACTCCACTGAAGGGGATCTTGAGATTTGGGAAGAAGGGTAAGTTGGGCCCTAAGTTTATTGGCCCATTTGAGATACATGAGAAGATTGGGATAGTAGCCTATCGGTTAGCCTTACCACCATCTTTATTTTGAGTTCATGACGTATTTCATGTTTTCATGCTAAGGAAATACGTCCCAGATCCTTCCCATATCATCAAGCATGCAGAACTGGAAGTCAGTGAGGCTTTAGCATATGAAGAAGCTCCAGTACAAATTTTAGATAGAAAAGAACAAGAATTGCGCAACAAGAAGATACCACTAGTAAAAGTTCTATGGAGAAACCACGCGATTGAAGAAGCCTTATGGGAGCTTGAAGATGAAATCAGACAGAAATATCCCCATTTGTTCGATGAATTATAGTATTGATGTATATGCTAGGATGGTAATTTTATTTTGTTGAGTCCAATGTAATTGTAATGTAGAGCATAGGTTAGGTAGTATTTTGGTTTTAGGAGAATTTTCTTTTATGGTTTTAATCTCCCAGAACTACCCATGTAACCACAGTATTCCTCCACGACAAGTGAGGGCAGGTAATAAAATAAGTAGACCATTTTTCTTTAAGGGATGATGAATTATATGAATAGTAAATTTCGAGGACGAAATTTTATAAGGAGGGGAGAATGTAGTGACTCGAAGAATAATAGTATTTAAATAATTACGAGGGAGAGAAATGGAAATACTAACAGAAGGAGGCAGTTGACATTGCATTTTGGATGGAATAACCTGAAAGTTTTTCCCACAGGGCCTCGTCGACGAACACAGGGAGTTCGTCGACGAGTGCATAAGGGGACCTCATTAACGAAGTTATGACTTGTCGACGAGAAAATACCGAGAGAAGAATTTGGCCTACTCTGAATTTCGTAGACGAAGGGTAAGGTTTGTCGACGAAATTACTTAAGGACTCGTCGATGAGATGACGTGGCTCGTCAAATAAGCCCGCAGTATAAATAGCCCTAAATTGATTTTAATCGCAAAAATTTGTCGTAAACCCTCTCTCTCTCTCTCTACCCCTACGACTCCTCCCTCTTCTTCCTTCGATTTCGGCCCCATCAGATGCCGGATCGACAATCTGAGGCTACCACGACGCTCCTGACAGAGTTCTCTGCAAGTCTGCCAGAGCGGATTGTCGATGGGACGAAGTTGGAATTCATCCCAAATCCAAGGTAAGGTATTTTATTCAGTTTTGGCCTTCTGACAGCTGTAGGAAATGATATAGGCTAAGAAATATTGATGTTTTGTTCTGGGATTTATGATTTTCAGGGTGTTGAGTGGAGAACCCTGCGGGTGTTGAATCCGTTATAGTGGGGAATTTTTAGCAAGAAATAGGTAAGGGAAATATGCTATGCTAGGCAATTTTAATATGTTTCAGTATAAACTATACGTTTTTATCAAATGATTATTCACAATATAAATTTATACAGTTTATCATTTATGTATAATATGTTTAAAATTATTGTGTGGCTTTAGAATATGGGTATAGTAAAGAAACATGTTTTACAGTATTTTCGGGATATGTTTTGCAGAATATATAGCCAGTGGTTATGTTTTATAGTAATTATAGAGTACCATGATTATACAATTATCAGTACCATGATTATACAGTTTCAGTACCGTGACTTACAGATTACAGTTCAGTTCAAAGATACAGTTGACACAGTTACAGTTTATTTCAGTGTCATGGTTAATATAGTTATTTTAGAATCATGGTAAATCAGATAGTGGTATATAGAAATATTTTATATAGTATCACACCCTGTTGGACCATACAGTTACAGAGCATGGTACCGTAGCTACAGATATTTCAGCTCAGAGTGCAACCACCCTTTTAGATAATACATGGTAGTAGGTCGATCGGGCCCAGATGTGGACAAGCTCCCCATTAGATATGGGTTGAGGAGTGGCCGATCTGACTGAGGGAGTATAGCGGTCTACCCTGGTCAGCTAGCCAAAGTAGATCCCGCCTACAGGCCGCACAACCCTGTCATGAGGGGTTAAATCATGATACACAGTTATCCATAGGGAAAGTTTTCAGTTATTATTATGTATATACAGATTTATAGAGAGAGAAAGTGTATTTATTTATATTAGAAGTATTTTGAGTAGAAACATAAATTACAAATATGTTAAGCAACATGGAAATGGGGATGGTTTCTATTACTTGTACTGCATTTACAGATTTAGTTATACATGATTATATAGCAATAGCTCTTCATAACATTGTAACTTATTTGCCACACACTAGCGATAGCATATTTCGTCTTATTGAGCGTTGACACGTCACAATTAATTTAACATTTTTTAGGTGACCTAAGTAGGCGAGCAGATAAGGCTCACAGATAGAGGGGCTGCAGTACTACCTTGTCAGTAGATCGTGAGTATATTTTTGGAGTATTTTTGTATGGCCCCAGCCCAATTGAGGGTATTTTGGGGAACAGTGGTACATGTATATTTTGGGAAACAATTTAGCACTCTGGTATTGTTTGTAATTATATATGGTTATGTTTATTTGATTTTCGCCTCTCGCTGCTTAGGTTAATGGTTAGGTTTAATCCAGTACGGTATCAGAGCATGTTAAATGTCATAGTATATATTAAAAAAAAAAAAAAAACCCAGTTAAATAGCAAGTCGTTACATATATAGTTATGAACTTCTAAAGATATTTAATCAAGTGGTTTTGTAGTATAAAAAATATCAAGTCTTTAACTAAATACACACTTGAATCAAAAACTATTTAACCAATGGCAAAACCTTTCTCAAGTAATGATCTTGTCATAACAATCTCTATATGTATATGAACACTCAAGATCAATCTCTCTAATAATATTCAATAATAGATGATGAGATTAGAAACTCCTGTAAATAACAAATCGATATACCAAACCTCAATACCAAGGTTGAAATCAAGATGTGTAAATGAAATCCCTTCGTTTTTCGAGTTGATTTGCCCAAGCTTGATGAGTATATGTTGGAGTGTAGGCAATCATATTGCAATATATTCAAGTCTCTCAATTCTATTCCAAAAGTTAGGGCACTAGGATTTAGATATAGATTATATAGGTAACCTTGCCCTTAGAATGATTTTTAACCGTTGGATCAACTTGATGTAGAAATAACTTGGGTGTTCACACATTAAAAGATAAAATTTTTTAATCTTCCTGTAAGTTCAGACGATTGAGGGTTCGAGCCCAGACGACCAAAGTTCCTTAGAGCTATGAAAAATTAACTTGGACACAAGGTTAGATGACTGAAGTTGGGGTTTAGTCTTCTGAAGTGTCGGGTTCAGATGACTTAAGTCTGAGTTCAGTCTTCTAATGTGCTTCTACCAGATTTTATGTTTCACCATTAATTCTTCAAATGACTGAACATAATCTTCGGTATTTTGAAGAAATTCTTCAAACGATTGAGCTTAACTTCGATCTTCTGAAGTTCAATCTTCAAACGACTGAACTTGAAGTTTGTGCTTCTGAACTAAACCTTTCCTGAATTTTTCTTTTTAGTTTCAAAAATCTATTTTGCTCTCTTTCTTTGCTCTTTTATAATATTAATTTTTCGGGGTTTTAAAAATATATCTGAGTCCATAAATATCCCCTTTTTCGATAATGACAAATACACAAGCAAAAATATATAATGGGTTACGCCTAACAAGGCTCCCTCTCAAATAATGCGTCAAATATTTAGCAAATGAAAATATGCCCATCATCATACAATTTGCTTGGCCATACATTTTTGCTATAAATGAATATTCTTCTCCCCCTATGATCATACAATTTTCTTGGCCATACATTTTTGCTATAAACGGATATTCTTCTCCCCTTTTTCTACAAAACAAATATTCTTCTCCTCGAAATATTCTTCTCCCCCTTTCGACATCAACAAAAAGGTGTATAGTAAAAACATGAATGAACACAATCTTATATTCTTCTCCCCTTTTAACTTTTAAAATTTTGAACTTATTCAACCATCATATTTTAAAGGATTATATTGTGAAATGTGTCTCGGTGTGTTAATTTAATTTACTTCTCCCCCTTGCTAGTGCATAAAGTTGTGTTGTTGAATTTGAAATTTCAATGTGAACATATACAGTGTGACAAATTTCAAAGCTTATGTGATGATTAACATGTGTAAATCTATAAACGTTTATCATGATGTGAACAAATGTGATACCAAATGAGTTGAATATGAAACTTTTAGCCTATTGTGAATATTAATTGACATTGCTCCCCCTGAATTATGTCAACTAATATAGTTCTAGGAAACCTCTCGACTATGCACTAGGCCTAATTCACGCCTAATTTGGATAAACCTATCCTCCGCAAGTGGTTTCGTGAATATGTCTACCCATTGTTCATCTGTGCATACAAACTCAAGTGTTACATCTCCTTTTTGCACATGATCACGAAGAAAGTGATGTCTTATTTCTATATGTTTAGTTCATGAATGTAATATATGATTCTTTGAGATGTTTATTGCACTTGTATTGTCGCATCTTATAGGTATTGTTTCATAGCTTAATCCAAAATTCGTCAGTTGTTGCTTCATGTATAGAGTTTGAGAACAACAACTTCCTGCTGCTACGTATTCTGCCTCAGCTGTGGACAGAGCTACTGAATTCTGCTTCTTGGAAAACCAAGAGACTAAGAAATGTCCTAAGAAATGACACGTACCACTCGTGCTCTTCCTATCCACTTTGCTACCAGCAATATTGGCATCTAAATAGATGATAATCTTAAAATATGTATACTTAGGATACCTGATTACGCGCTTAAATTGCGTAATTAGGTGCTTTAATTCATGCATTGCAAATGATATTTTGTATTTAAATGCCTAATTACTCTCAATATTCTAACATTGTGTTCTATTTATAAAATTTGGGTTTTATTGAGTAATGTATGAAATTTTGGTGTTTTTTATTGCAGAGCAACTGTTGGAAGCTAAAAAAAACCGACAGTACTTTGCAATCTGTGTGTAACTCTCTCATCCAACTTTTGATTCAGATGATTCAAGATGCTATAGAAAGATAAGAAAACAATCTACAATTTTTGTGTTTTGTGTTTTGCAAAATACTGGGAGCATCAAGGCCGAAATTAGACGTGAAGTTAGCATACGCCGTTTTATGGATTTTTTCGACAATTCTTCGTAATCTTGGCGTAACTTTCTCATACAAGCTCCGATTGAGATGATTCAAAATTTTGGGATAAGCTGAAAAAGAGCTCTACATCTTTTATGTTTTAAACTTTGAGAGTTATGAGCTGTAAAAGGGTCGAAAGTGGGCTTGAAAGAGGAGGGCAGTTCATGTACCTTTGAAAAAAAAAAAAAAAATCAAAAAAATCAAAAAATGAGATGTGACCCAGCCATGCAGCTGGGTCATCTCATAAGGGCAGTGTGCACTGGGTACATCCAAAGGAAAGACAAAAGAATGGAAAGAAGAAAAGAAAGGAAAGAAAAGCAAAGAAAGAAAGGACAAAAAGGAAAGGAATTGGAAAAGTCAAAGGAGGTTTCCTTGTGGAGAGTGCCGTGTGCAAGAGGAGATTTGGGGAGAGCAGCATGCGCTGGGGGCTGAAAAGAGGAAGAGAGGCCGCACCATAGGAAGAAAGGAAGGATTTTTCTTGGGGAGAAACACAAGGGAGGCCAAAAACACAGAGAGTTTCTTGGAAAAATTATTTTTTTTGGAGAGCTTTCTTGTGGTTTTCTTTTGGGGGTGCTGCGAAGATACACACACAGCCAGCAAAGGAGAGTTGGAAGCGCGCAAAAATACTATCTTTTCAGAATCGGAAGGCGGTGAACAACGGCGGTGTTCGGGGTGTTCGTGACACGCGACGGCGGTGCGGCGAGTGTTGATCTTTCTCGTACGCTCCAAATTGAAGAAAATATGGTGAAATCTGTTATGTTAGATTTTATTTTCGGAATGAACTAAATTTTTGAATTCTAGGAAAACGATGTAGCCAGTTTCGAACTATGCTTGCTCTTTGATGCTAATCTGAAATAGTTTTCATTAATGTTTGTTTGAGTTATTTTGTGCCTAATGCTTTTAATTAACTGACCATTAATTAAATGATTTTAGTCTTGTGATTTGCTACCGAAAGGGGGGATTATAGGATAGATCTTGGATAATTCAGCGTAGGTAAATATAGAGATCGAAAGACTTGTATGAACCTACGAAGCATAAAAAAATCGAGGGTCTTACTGCGTTCTTGCATTATTAATTTGCATACTCTTATGTTAAATAATAAACAAGAATAGGTTCCGATTGACTATCAAAAGAGGCTTTTGGAAAAATTGGCGATTTTCTAACAAACAGAGAAAACGAAGTTAAATTAGCTCAATGAGTAAAGCATAGTGAGAAACTAGGTGAAATCGGTTTCCTAGAAGTTTTCACCATCATCAATTTGACACGCGGTATCCAGTTTTAAATTCTCCTGAATAGTTTATTTAAAGTAGCCTTGTTTAAATTTTGCAGTCTAAAATTATTAATTTTTCTAAATAAAATCAAGGTTAGTAAAATTTCGGTACATGGTAAAATTAAGACATCAATCCCTGAGGA
This sequence comes from Malania oleifera, assembly GCF_029873635.1. Classification (NCBI taxonomy): domain Eukaryota; kingdom Viridiplantae; phylum Streptophyta; class Magnoliopsida; order Santalales; family Ximeniaceae; genus Malania; species Malania oleifera. The sequence goes on along the minus strand of NC_080429.1, from coordinate 61,326,301 downwards.
CGATACTCTACACATCATTATATTATAAAAGTACGATACTGTGCAATACCATAACCCAAGTTCCACGGTTCCTATCAGGTATCTAAGTATTCGTTTGACAGCTAACAAGTGCGACTCTTTTGGTGCTGCCTAAAATCTTGCGCACAAACATACACTAAACATTATGTCAGGTCTGCTGGCAGTCAGATATAATAAGCTACCAATCATTCCACGATAGAGCTTGACATCTACTAGAATACTTTGTTAATCTTTGTCTAATTTCAAAGTAGCACTCATAGGTGTTCCTAGTATTTTTCCATCTTCCATACTAAACTTTTTGAGCATATCGCTAATGTACTTTGATTGATTTATAAAGAGTCCATGTTTTATTTGTTTGATTTGAAGTCCTAAGGAGAAATTTAGTTCACCCATCATGATCATCTCAATTTCATTTTGTATTGTGTTTGCAAACTCATTACACAAGTCTTTATTTGTAGCTCCAAATATGATATCATTTACCTATATTTGAACTAGGAGCATGTCATCTTTCTTAGACTTTATAAAGAGTGTTGTGTCTATCTTTCCTCTGATAAATCCATTGTCCAGTAGAAAACCGCTCAGTCTCTCATACCAAGCTCTAGGAGCTTGCTTTAAACTGTACAGGGCTTTTGTTAGTTTATAAACATGATTTGGATTCTTGTGGTCTTCAAAGCCTAAGGGTTGTTCTACATATACCTCTTCACTTATGTAGTCATTTAAAAAGACGCTTTTGACATCCATTTGATATAGCTTGAAATCCTTAAAAGCAGCATATGCTAAAAGCATTCGAATGGCTTCCATTCTAGCTACAGGTGCAAAGGTTTCTTTAAAATCTATTCCGTCTTCCTAGTTATATCCCTGAGCTACTAGTATTGCCTTATTTCTAACAACTATCCCATGTTCATCTTTCTTGTTCTTATATATCCATTTAGTTCCAATAATTGTATTATCCTTAGGTCTAGGAACTAATGTCCATACTTTATTTCTCTCAAACTAGTTTAACTCTTCTTGCATTAACAACACCCACGATTCATCCTTAATTACTTCACTCACATTCCTAGGTTCTTCTTGAGATAGAAAGGCAAAATGACTAATCATATTCCTAAGTGAGGATTGAGTGGGTACTCCACGTAATGGTTCACCTATTATTTGATCAATGGGATGATTCTTTATGTACTTCCATTCTCTAGGTGGTTCATTATCCTCATTTTCAATTTGATTAGTTTTAGCACATGGTTCCTTAAATTCACTTTTCTTTCATGAATCATCTTTAATGGATAATTTTTCAACTTCCTTATTTATCTTAATTTCATCTTCATTAGTCCTCTTAGAAAAGGTATTTGACTCATCGAACACTACATAAATAGATTCTATAATAGTTAATGTTCGTTTATTATATACTCCGTAGGCTTTACTATCTAAGGCATACCCTAGAAAGATACCTTCATCTGATTTTCGCATCAAACTTTCCTAAATGTTCATTGTCTCTAAGCACAAAACATTTACAGCCAAAGACATGAAAATATGATATGTTTGTTCTATAGCCATTCCATAATTTGTACGGAGTCTTATTTAGAGATGGTCAAATCAAAACTCAATTTAGAACATAGCACGCGGTATTTACTGCCTCAGCCCAGAAGTACTTAGGTAGTTTATGTTTGTTAAGCATAGTTCTAGTCATTTCTTGTATAGACCTATTTTTCCTTTCAACTACTCCATTCTGTTGTGGTGTTCTAGGAGCCGAAAAATTATGAGCTATTCTTAATGAATTGCAGTAGTCTTCCATGCCGTGATTTTTAAATTCTCTACCCCTGTCACCTCGAATTTTAGTGATAGTATATCTCTTTTCATTTTGGATTTTCTTGCACAGGTTTATGAATTGTTCACACGCTTCATCTTTGTGACCAATACCCATGTATATCTTGAGTAATCATCAACTATGACAAATGCATATGATTTTCCTCTTAAACTCTGAATTGGGTTTGGACCAAATAAATCTAAGTGTAGCATTTGAAGTGGCCTAGTAGTGGAGATTTCTTTTTTCTTCTTAAAGCTCATTCTTGCTTGTTTTCCTAGTTGACTAGCCTCACAAATTTATCTTTGACGAATTTTGTCTTAGGCAATCCCTTAACTAGTTTAGATATTAAGTCCATGTTTGCGTGTCATAGTCTCTTATGCCAAATCCAATTAATTTCATTCATAGTAGAGAAGCATGTCACACTCTATGAGGTTAAGTTATCAAAACGGGTGCTATATATGTTTTCATGACGCTCAGCAGTGAATAGTATCTTATTATCAGTTTTGTGTTCAACAATGCACTTGTCATGTTCAAAAGACACTCTATAACCTTTGTCACACAGTTGGCTTATACTCAAAAGTTGTGCTTTAAACTATCAACCAGTAAAACATCATCTATAATTACTGATGAATCGTTACCAACTTTACCTACACCTGTGATCGTTCCCTTAACATTATCCCCAAAAGTGACAAATCCTTCATCCTTGGGTGTGATGGATGTGAACTTTGCTTTATCTCCAATCATGTGACGTGAACATCTATTAACCATATACCATCTATCTTTTGAGGAGGATGATCTTAAGCATATATGCAAGACACAATCAGATAACTAGTTTTGGTACCCAGATTTTCTTGGGTCCATGGGGGTTAGTACTAGATTCTCCTTTGACCTTCCAGTCTTTCTTAATTTTGACATCTTTATTTTTGAAAGGATAGTCAAATTTTATGTGACCCAACCTCTTACATTTAAAACATGTAATATTTTTATGATAGTCTTTAGTTGGAATGTATAATTTTGACTCTTTTACAAAATATCCCATGTAAAGGTGTCTCTATTCTATGTTAATCTTTCCATTATAACCAAGACCTTCCTCTTCTAAGGAGTTTCTTTGAATTACTAGGAGTTTTTCAAAACTAGTTTGTCCTTCTGTAAACATACCAAAAATTTTAGATTTGTCTTTCAAATTCTTTTCTAACTCCTCAATTTTTAAATCCTTGTCTTTCATAAGAGATGCATGAGTTTCACTTTGACATTCAACTAAACTTGAAAGTTCTTTGACTTTATTTTTCAAATCAGAAATTTTCTTAGTTTTCTTATCAAGCATTTTAATAGTGTACAAATATTGTTCTTTCAATTCATCAGATGAAAGCATGCCATTCTCATTTTCAGAATCACTAGAATAATAAGAAGATGACGAGAGCAATGATTGTACCTCAAAGTCATTATGTGCTATTAGACACAGATTTGCAATCTCATCATCACTAGATTCAGATTCTGAATTACTTGTGCTGTGCGTATCCCAACCGAATTTTAGTGCCTTCTTCTTTTTCTTGGAAGCTTTCATTAGTTTGGGACACTTAGGCTTGATGTGTCCAACCTCTTTGCAGTAGTAGCAAGTTGGCGGATCTTCCGTTTTTTTCTTCATGCTTGACTCTCCTATTTCTGATTTTGAGTTCTAGGATTTTCTGTTGAACTTCTTATTCTTCATCAAGAACTTCCCGAACTTCTTTGTTAGCAAGGTCATGTCATCTTCTGTATCGGAATCACTTCCTTCACTAGAGTTGTTTGATGACGCCTTAAGAGTTGTGGCTTTCTTTGCTTTAATTTTCTCATTCTTCCTTTCATTTATTGCAAGGTCATAGGTGATAAGCGATCCAATTAGTTCATCAACAGACATCTCCTTGAGATTTCTCCCTTCTGCTATTGTCGTAGCTTTTGCTTCCCAAACTGGAGGTAGCCCCTTGAGTATTTTTATGATAAACTCATAAGTAGGTAAGATTTACCAAAATCATTGAAAGAATTCGTGATGTGTGTGAATCTTCTATACATTGATTGAATAGATTCATCAATAGTCATTTTAAATGCTTCGTACTCACTAGTGAGCATGTCTATCCTACTATCTTTTACTTCCTTGGTACCTTCATATGTAACTTCTATTTTTTCCCAAATCTTTTTAGCAGAGTTACATGTCATTACCCTATTAAATTCGTTTACATCTAGTACACAGAAAAAAAAGTTCATCACAGTAGCATTTATTTGTACCGATTTCCAGTCTTCCTCTGTATACTCATCTTCAATTTTAGGTACATTTACCTTCTCAATTACTTTCATAGGAACATTATTTCCCTTAGTAACTATTTTCCATACCTTCCAATCTACATTTAACAGGTATATGCTCATCCTACTTTTCCAATAGGTGTAATTTACACTGATGTGTGCCATGTGATCTCTTTTACAAATGAATAATTAATTCTATGTAAACCCGCTCTGATACCAAATGTTAATTTAGGTGTGATCCAAAGAGGGGGCTGAATTGGGTATTTTAAAATCTTTCAGATTATTTACCACTTAATCACTACTTTACTATTTAACAACTTAATGATTAAATGCGTGTGAGATTATTCGGCATACACACATGCAATATAAATAATGAAATGCATTGCAGAAAAGGAAAGGAGTAAAAGGAGAGAGAAGGCAAACATAGTTTTTACGGGGTTCAGCCAACTCGGCCTACGTCCTCGCCTTGAGCAACCCACTCAAGGATTCCACTAAATCTCTACTCCTTAAATCGGGACGGAGCTTCCCTTACATCCGCTGCTTGCAAGAGGAACAACTTCCTCCTCACCCGGTTCACAACCCGAACCGTGATTATAATTATAATTTTACAATTTGCAAAACAACTCAAGATTCACTTCTAACAAAGCCAGTGAGTACAATTGAAATCCTAACACATATTCATATGATGAAACTTGAAACTGAGTATGAATGTAACTATATAATCGTTATATGAATGATATCCTTCAACTCAAATTCTCTTTTATCCAATCTCCCAAGTAATGATATAAGTAAAAGATTTGGAAATTAGGGTTCTAGTTTAACTTTACTAGATGCACGAATACTAAATGTGGTCTTATTACAAGATGTGTCTTGAATATTATAAAGATCTAAATCAATATGTCTTCTTCCAAATATCCAAACACAATATGATCTTTGTAATATGAATATATGTATAAATGATATGAGTTCCAAAGATGAAAAGCAATAAAATATTTTTCAGAAAATATCCCTCAATAGTATATATAGTTATGAACTTCTAAAGATATTTAATCAAGTGGTTTTGTAGTATCAAAAATATCAAGTCTTTAACCAAATACACACTTGAATCAAAAACAATTTAACCAATGACAAAACCTTTCTCAAGTAATGATCTTGTCAAAACAATCTCTATATGTATATGAACAATCAAGATCAATCTCTCTAATAATATTCAAGAATAGATGATGAGATTAGAAACTCTTGAAAATAACAAATCGATTTACCAAACCTCAATACCAAGGTTGAAATCAAGACGTGTAAATGAAATCCCTTCGTTTTTCGAGTTTATTTTCCCAAGCTTGATGAGTATATGTTGGAGTGCAGACAATCGTATTGCAATATGTTCAAGGCTCTCAATTCTATTCCAAAAGTTAGGGCACTAGGGTTTCAATATTGATTATATAGGTAACCTTGCCCTTAGAATGATTTCTGACCGTTGGATCAACTTGATGTAGAAATAACTCGCCTGTTCTCACATTAAAAGATCAAAATTTTTAATCTTTTTATAAGTTCAGATGACTGAGGGTTCGAGCCCAGACGATCGAAGTTCCTTAGAGCTTTGAAAAATTAACCTGGACATAAGGTCAGACGATTGAAGTTGGGGTTCAGTCTTCTGAAGTGTCAGGTTCAAATGACTGAAGTCTGAGTTCAATCTTCTAATGTGCTTCTGCCAGGTTTTGTGTTTCACCATTAATTCTTCAAACGACTAAACTTAATGTTTGGTCTTTTGAAGAAATTCTTCAGACGACTGAGCTTAACTTTGGTCTTCTGAAGTTCAATCTTCAATCGACTGAACTTGAAGTTCGGTCTTCTGAACTAAACCTTTCCTGAATTTTTCTTCTTAGTTTCAAAAATCTATTTTTCTCTCTTTCTTTGCTCTTTTATAAAAATATTTTTTGGGGTTTTAAAAATATATCTAAGTCCATAAATATCTCCTAATGATGTTCATGAGATGCATGAGTCCTAAAGTCATTATAGGATATATTTGAGTTTCAAATTAAATCATATGAAATATGTAAATACATTCAGTTCTAAATGCCCATTCCCATGACGATCTTGAACTTGCCGCTTGCATCTTCGTTCTTATACTCTTTTAGTTCCATGGATTGTGCCAAGATATGTATGCTTTAATATTCATGGCTTCCATGACTTGTTATCCTTCCGTGCATGCTATATATTGTTTCTATTGACAATCTCAATGCACAGATCAAATACCAAGTGATTTATCATTATCAAAACAGGATTGGACTCGTAGAGTCAATAGGAGGAAGTCCTCTAAGGATTTTCCTAATCATTACATATGTAGAGTAGTTCTTCCCTAGTGCATCGAGGGATAGTTAATTATGTGAGTGAACCTAGTGTACACACTAGTTATGGATTCCTCTGGGTTCATCCTAAAGGCCTTGTACTCACTAGTGAGCATGTTGATTCCACTGTCCCTAACATCTACACTTCCCTCATAGGTTACTTCTAGTTGGTTTCAAATTTCCTTTGCAGATTTACATCCCATTATCCTGCTAAACTCATTGGCGTCTAGCGCACAGTATAAGGCATTCATTGCACTTGAGTTTATTTGCAACAGTTTTATATCAGTCTTACTACTTCTTTTTTAGGGATTTTTTTTGTTATCTACAGTCTAGAAGGAAAATAGTCACTGTTGACTCTACGAGTCCAATCCATTTTTGATAATGACAAATCACTTGGTATTTGATCTGTGCATGGAGTTTGTCAAAAGGAACTACAGGAACTATATTAAGCATGCACGGAAGGATAACGAGTCATGAAAGCCTTCAAGTAAAGCTACCAAATCGTGGCAAGATCCATGGAACTCAAAGAGTACGAGAATCAAGATGCAAGCGGAAAACTTCAACAGCTTGGGATTGGGTATTTAGAACAAATGTACTTACATTGTCATATGATTTAATTTGAGGCTCAACATAACTTAGGATGATTTTAGGATTCATGCATTTCATGTACATCATTAGGGAACTTCCATGGACTTAAAAATGTTTTTAAATCATGAAAAAATTGTTTTATAAAACACCCGAGAAAAAGAGTAAAGCAGAGTTTTAAACTAGAAAAGAAAAATTGAGAAAAGGGGACTTTGGTAGCCTGAATTTAACCTCAGTCACTTGAAGAATTTCTTCAAGAGACAGAAGATTAAGTTCAGTAGCCTGAAGAATTAATGGGAAAAACAGAACCTGGCAGAGGCACTTTGGTCACATGACCCTAGAACCTTAGGCGCCTGAACCCACTTCAGAAGCCTGAACATACCTCCTTAGGCGCCTGACCCTGTATTCCAACTTGATTTTTCAAATGCTTAAGGAACTTCGGTCGCCTGGGCTTTCAACCTCAGGCGCCTGAACTTGCGGGAAACTTAAAAACATGTTTTTTATTAAACAAACTCGCGAGCTATTTCATTGATCCAACGACTGAGATCAATCCTAAGGGTAAGACACTATATATACTGAATATCTAAACCCTAGAACGAGGTTAAGACACACAACAAGAGAAGAACACACCGCATTGCAAGATTGTAGAAAAAACTTTAGCTGATTGTCTGCACGTCATTCTACGTTCATTGTCTTTGGGAAAATCTATTCTGAAAATAAAAAGGCATTTATTCACTCAACTGTACTTCAATCTAGTATTGAGATTTGATCTTTCAAGTTATCATTCTTAAGAACTTCTCATCTCATCCCATTATGTGCTTTTGATTATCATTAGAAAAGTTTTTATCTTGAGTGTGTATATTCGTATAAAAATTGATTTTTGAAAAATCATTACTTGAGAAAGCTTATTTAACTTGGTTGATTGATTTTTTATTCAAGAGCATATAAATATACTTATATATCATTCATTGAGTTTATTATTGAAAAACCTATTTTGATTAAAAGGTTGATCTTGAAAGTGCATATACATATATATAGTTATTCTCAACAAAATCACTACTTGATTTAAGTTGTGTGATTGATTGAAAGGTTTGATTCAAGTGTGTGTTTTCTAAAGGAACTATATTTTAGATATATTAACGTTTGATTAAATATCCTTGGTACTTATAACTATATATTCTATTGAGGGATATTTTTTGAAAAATAATATACTCAGTTTGTGATTGAATACTTGATATAAAACTTTGTGTTTTTGATTGATTTAATATTTCAAGACAAAGTTTTTGTTAACAAGTTCACTTAAAATATATTTGTGCGTTTTTGCAAAGTGAACCAAGAACCCTAGTATACTCCAAAATATTTTAAATATATCTTTAATTGGGAGTTTTGGTTAAATAGGGATTTGTGTGTTGAAGCATATCATACATAAAACGATTGTATCGTTTTTATACATTCATGAGCTTCAAGTTATATCATATGGTAATGTATTAGGAAATTGAATTGTACTCACAAGCTTTTGTTAGAAGCATTGTTTTGAGTGTTATTTTTCAGGTTTTATTGTATACACGGTTCGGTGTGTGAACCGGTGTGTGAGGGGAGAGTTGTATCTCTTGTAAGCAGCGAAGTAGGAGGGAGTTGTGCCTCTTGTAAGCAGCGGATTGTAAGGGAAGCTCCATCTCAATTTAGGGAGTAGAGATTTAGTGAATCCTTGAGTGGTTGCTCAAGGCAAGGACGTTGGCCAAGTCGGCTGAACCTCGTAAAACTGTGTTTGTCTTCTCTCTTCCCTTTACTCTTTATTTTCAGCACTGTATTTAAATTGTGTAAGTTGCATACATAGGTTGGATAGTCTTACGCTTAAGTAATTGAGTAACAAGAATTTATTGGTTAATATATAAGAAGGGTTTTAGCCATTAATAAGTGTCAAAGATTTTTTAAATACCCAATTCACCCCCCATCCTCTTGGGATTACACCTGATTCAACATTTAGTATTAGAGCGAGTTTACATGGACTTAATAGTTAATTTGTAAAATGATCACATGACACACATTGGTGTAACTCCATTCGGTGAGGGACACTCATCCACTAGACCACCCATTTTCTGCGGTGTAAATTACACCTATTGGAAACATAGGATGAGCATATATCTACTGAACGTAGATTGGAAGTTTTGGAAAATAGTGACTAAGGGAAATCACAATTCCATGAAAGTAATTGATAAGATTAATGTACCTAAAACTGAAGATGAATATACTGAAGAGGATTGGAAGTCGGTTCAAATCAATGCCACTGCCATGAACTTACTTTTCTATGCAATAGATGTCAATGAATTTAATAGGGTAATGACATGTAACTCAGCTAAAGAAATTTGGAAAAAATTAGAAGTTACATATGAAGGCACTAAGGAAGTCAAGGATAGTAGGACAGATATGCTTACTAGTGAATATGAAGCATTTAAAATGACGGTTGATGAATCCATACAATCCATGTACACTAGATTCACACACATCATTAACTTATTAAATGCTCTTGGAAAAACTTACCCTACTTATGAGTTGATCAGGAAAATACTTAGGGGATTACCTCCAGTGTGGGAAGCAAATGCTACAGCAATAGTAGAAAGGAGAAATCTCAAGGAAATGTCGGTAGATGAACTCATTGGATCACTCATCACCTATGAGCTAGCAATAAACGAGAGGAAAAATGAGCAAAGTAAAGCTAAGAAGGTCACTGCACTTAAGGCATCATCAAGCTATTCAAGTGAAGGAAGTGATTTTGAAACGGATGATGACATGGCCTTGCTAACAAAGAAGTTCTGGAAATTCTTAAAGAGGAAGAAAAAGTTCAATAGAAAATTTTAGAACTCTAAATTAGAAGGAGGAGAGGAAAACATGAAGAAAAAGAAGTAGGATCCACCAACATGCTACAACTACCGAGAAGTTGGACACATCAAGCCTGAGTGCCCCAAGCTCATAAAAGCTTCAAAGAAAAAGAAGAAGGCACTGAAAGTCGGCTGAGATACACACAGCACTAGTAGTTCAGAATCTGAATCCAACGACGACGAGGTTGCCAATTTGTGTCTAATGGCACATGATGACCTTGAGGTACAATCTTTTTCATCATCTTCATACTATTCTAGTGAATCTGAAAATGAAAATGATATTATTTCTTATGATGAACTGAAACAAGAATACTAGTACACTATTAAAATGGTTGAGAAGAAAACAAAGAAAATTTCTGAGTTGAGAAGCAAAGTCAAAGAACTTTCAAATCTAGTTGAACACCAAAATGAATCCCATGCATCTTTCATAAAAGATAAAGATTTGAAAATTGAGGAATTAGAAAAGGATTTGAAAGATAAATCTGAAATTATTTGTAAATTTACTGAAGGGCAAAACAATTTTGAAAAGCTCGTAGGATCTTAAAGAAATTCCCTTGAAAAGGAAGGGCTCAGTTTTAATGGTAAGGAAAATATAAAGAAAATACATTTTTACATGGGTTATTTTACAAAAGAATCAAAGGCATATGTTCCAACTAAGAATCATTATAGAAATACTACATGTTTTAAATGTAGAAGGTTGGGTCACATATAATTCAATTGTCCTTTCAAAAATAAAGATGTAAAAATAAAGAAAGTATGGAATGTCAACGGTCAATCTAACACTAACCCTCCTGGACCCAAGACAATCTGGGTACCAAAGCTAGTTGTTTAATTGTGTTTTGCAGATTTGCTTAAGATCAGCATCCTCAAAAGATAGATGGTATATAAATAGCGGATGCTCACGCCACATAACCGGGGATAAAGCAAAATTCATATCCATCATACCCAAGGATGAAGGGTTTGTTACTTTTGGAGATAATGCTAAGGGAAGGATCACAAGTGTCGCTAATGATTCCTCACTCATTATTGATGATGTTTTATTAGTTGAAGGTCTAAAGCACAATTTATTGAGCATAAGTCAACTATGTGATAAAGGCTACAAAGTATCATTTGAACATGACAAGTGCATAGTTGAACACAAAACTGATAATAAGATACTGTTCATTGCTAAGCGTCATGAAAACGTATATACCACAAGCTTTGATAACTTAACTTCACAGAGTGTAACATGCTTATCTGCTATGAATGAAATAAGTTGGATTTGGCATAGGAGACTAGGACACGCAAACATGGATTTAATCTCAAAACTAGTTAAGAAAGAATTAGTTAAGGGACTGCCTAAGACTAAATTTGTGAAAGATAAAATTTGTGATGCATGCGAACTAGGAAAACAAGCTAGGACAAGCTTTAAGAAAAAGAAAGAGATCTCCACTACTAGGTCACTTCAAATGCTACACTTAGACTTATTTGGACCAAACCCAATTCAGAGTTTAGGAGGAAAATCATATGTTTTTGTCATAGTTGATGACTTTTCAAGATACACATGGGTACTATTCTTATGTCACAAAGATGAAGCATGTGAAAAATTTATAAACCTGTGCAAGAAAGTCCAAAATGAAAAGGGATATACAATTACTAAAATTCAAAGTGATAGGGGTAGAAAATTTAAAAATCAAGGCATGGAAGACTATTGTAATTCATTAGGAATTGCCCATAATTTTTTAGCTCCTAGAACACCGCAACATAATGGTGTAGTTGAAAGGAATAATAGGTCTATACAAGAAATGGCCAAAACTATGCTTAACGAACATAAATTACCTAAATACTTCTGGGCCGAGGCAGTGAATACTGCCTACTATGTTCTAAATAGAGTTCTGATTAGACCATCACTTAATAAGACTCCTTATGAATTATGGAACGGCCATAGACCAAACATATCATATTTTCATGTCTTTGACTGTAAGTGTTTTGTGCTTAGAGACAATGAGTATCTAGGAAAATTTGATGTGAAATTAGATGAAGGTATCTTCCTAGGGTATGCTTTAGATAGTAAAGCTTATAGAGTGTATAACAAATGAACATTGGCGGTCATAGAATCTATTCATGTAGTGTTCAATGAGTCAAATCCTTTCTCTAAAAGAACTGATGAAGATGAAATTGAATTAAACAAGGAACTAGAAGAACTATCAATTGAGAATGATTCAGAAAAGAAAAATGAACTTAAAGAACCATCCATTGAAATTGATCAAACTACAAATGAGGCTAATGAACCACCTAGAGAATGGAAATACATAAAGAATCATCCCATAGATCAAATAATAGGTGAACCATTATGTGGAGTATCCACTCGCTCCTCTCTTAGGAACATGATTAGTCATTGTGCATTTTTATCTCAAGAAGAACCTAAGAATGTGAATGAAGCTATAGAGGATGAATCTTGGGTGGTGTCCATGCAAGAAGAATTAAATCAATTTGAAAGAAACAAAGTATGGACTTTAGTTCCCAAACTAGAGGATAAGTCAATCATAGGGACCAAATGGATATATAAGAATAAGAAAGATGAACATGGAGTAGTTGTGAGAAATAAGGTTAGATTAGTAGCTTAGGGATATAATCAAGAAGAAGGTATAGATTTTGAAGAAACATTTGCCCCAGTAGCTAGGATGGAAGCCATGTGAATGCTTTTAGCATATGCAGCTTTTAAGGATTTCAGGCTATATCAAATAGAAGTCAAAAGCACATTTTTAAATGGTTACATAAATGAATAAGTGTATGTAAAACAACCCCTAGGCTTTGAAAACCATAAGAATCCAGATCACGTGTATAAACTGACTAAAGCCCTGTACGGTTTAAAGCAAGCTCTTAGAGCTTGGTATGAAAGGTTAAGCGGTTTTCTATTAGAAAATGGATTTATAAGAGGAAAGATAGATACAACCCTATTCATAAAGTCTAAGAAAGATGATATTCTCCTAGTGCAAGTATATGTAGATGACATCATATTTGGTGCTACAGATAAAGAATTGTGTAATGAATTTGCAAATACCATGCAAAATGAATTTGAGATGAGCATGATGGGTGAACTAAATTTCTTCCTAGGACTTCAGATCAAACAAGAAAATCATGGAATATTAATAAATCAATTAAAGTATATTAGAGACTTACTTAAAAGTTTAATATGGAAGACATAAAAATACTAGGTACACCTATGAGCGCTTCATTGAAATTAGACAAAGATGAACAAGGTATACCAATAGATGCCAAGCTATATCGTGGAATGATAGGTAGCTTGTTATACCTAACTGCCAGTAGATCAGATATAATGTTTAGCGTATGTTTGTGTGCAAGATTTCAATTTACACCAAAAGAATCTCACTTGCTAGCTGTTAAACGGATACTTAGATATTTGATAGGAACCGTGGACATTGGGTTATGGTATCCTAAGTACACATCCTTTGAGATTCTTAGTTATTCAAATGCTGATTTTGCTGGTAGCAAAGTGGATAAGAAGAGCACTAGTGGTACTTGTCATTTTTTGGGACACTCCTTGGTCTCTTGGTTTTCCAAGAAACAAAATGCAGTTGCTATTTCCACAGCTAGGGCTGAATATATAGTGGCAGGTAGTTGTTGTGCTCGAACGCTTTATATGAAGCAACAACTGAAGGATTTTGGATTAAGTTATGAAACAATCCCTATAAGATGCGATAATACGAGTGCAATAAATATCTCAAAGAATCCCATATTACATTCACAAACTAAGCACATAGAAATACGACATCACTTTCTTCGTGACCATGTGCAAAAAGGGGATGTAACACTAGTGTTTGTACGCACGGATGAACAATGGGCAGATATATTCACGAAACCACTTGCAGAGGATAGGTTTATCCAAATTAGATGTGAATTAGGTCTCATACATAGTCGAGAGGTTGCTTAGAATCATGTTAGATGATATAATTCAAGGGGAGCAACATCATTTACGATATAATCACTTGGTATTGCATTAATTAACAATTGGAAACATTCAAAACCTTAAGATCTCTAAGGGGAAAAGAACATAAGGGTGCATCTACTCATGTTTTATTTGTTTACACCTTTTTGTTGATGTCAAAAGGGGGAGAAAATTTGGAAGCAAAATAACACAATGGAACCAAAGGGGGAAAAATAGTTGGTTGATGTCATGATTGAAACATCATAAGCATATTTATTGTGAGCATATTTCATAATTCATTTGGATTTAGGCTAAACACTTTGTGTATGAACATGAACATATTGTCATTCATTGATTATTTGATGCATTAATTGAGGGGGAGCCTTTTAGGTGTAACCCATTATATATTTTTGCTCGTGCATTTGTCATCATCAAAAAGGGGGAGATTGTTGACTCTACGAGTCCAATCCGTTTTTGATAATGACAAATCACTTAGTATTTGATCTGTGCATGGAGTTTGTTAACAGGAACTATAGGAACTATATTAAGCATGCATGGAAGGATAACGAGTCATGGAAGCCTTCAAGTAAAGCTACCAAATCTTGGCAAGATCCATGGAACTCAAGGAGTATGAGAATTAAGATGCAAGCGGAAAACTTCAAAAACAGCTTGGGAATGGGTATTTAGAACTTATGTACTTACATTGTCGTATGATTTAATTTGAGGCTCAACATAACTTAGGATAATTTTAGGATTCATGCATTTCATGTACATCATTAGGGAACTTCCATGGACTTAGAAATGTTTTTAAATCATGGAAAATTAGTTTTATAAGAGACTCAAGAAAAGGAGCAAAGCAGAATTTTAAACTAGAAAATAAAATTTGAGAAAAAGGGGACTTCGATAGCCTGAACTCAACCTCAGTCGCCTGAAGAATTTCTTCAGGAGCCTGAAGATTAAGTTCAATAGCTTGAAGAATTAATGGGAAATACAGAACCTGGCAGAGGCTCTTCGGTCGCCTGACCCTGGAACCTCAGGCCCCTAAACCCATTTCAGAAGCCTGAACTTACCTCCTTAGGTGCCTGACCTTGTATTCCAACTTGATTTTTCAAAGGCTTAAGGAACTTCAGTCACCTGGGCTTTCGACCTCAGGCGCCTGAACTTGCGGGAAACTTAAAAACTTGTTTTTTATTAAACAAACTCGCAAGCTATTTCATTGATCCAACGGCTGAGATCAATCCTAATGGTAAGACACCATATATACTGAATATCTAAACCCTAGAACAAGGTTAAGACACACAACAAGAGAAGAACACATCGCATTGCAAGATTGTAAAAAAAACTTGAGCTGATTGTCTGCACATCATTCTACGTTCATTGTCTTTAGGCAAATATATTCTGAAAATCAAAGGGCATTCATTCACTCAACTGTACTTCAATCTAGTATTAAGGTTTTGATCTTTCAAGTTATCATTCTTAAGAACTTCTCATCTCATCCCATTACGTGCTTTTGATTATCATTAGAAAAGTTTTGATCTTGAGTGTGTATATTCGTATAAAAATTGATTTTTGAAAAGATCATTACTTGAGAAAGCTTATTTAACTTGGTTGATTGATTTTTTATTCAAGAGCATATAAATATACTTATATATCATTCATTGAGTTTATTATTGAAAAACCTATTTTGATTAAAAGGTTGATTTTGAAAGTGCCTATACATATATATAGTTATTCTAAACAAGATCACTACTTGATTTAAGTTGTGTGATTGATTGAAAGGTTTGATTCAAGTGTGTGTTTTCTAAAGGAACTATATTTTAGATATATTAACGTTTGATTAAATATCCTTGGTACTTATAACTATATATTCTATTGAGGGATATTTTTTGAAAAATAATATACTCAATTTGTGATTGAATACTTGATATAAAACTTTGTGTTTTTGTTTGATTTAATATTTCAAGACAAAGTTTTTGTTAACAAGTTCACTTAAAATATATTTGTGCATTTTTGCAAAGTGAACCAAGAACCCTAGTATACTCCAAAACATTTTAAATATATCTTTAATTGGAAGTTTTGGTTAAATAGGGATTTGTGTGTTGAAGCATATCATACATAAAACGAATGTATCATTTTCATACATTCATGAGCTTCAAGTTATATCATATGGTAATGTATTAGGAAATTGAATTGTACTCACAAGCTTTTGTTAGAAGCATTATTTTGAGTGTTATTTTTTAGATCTTATTGTATACACGGTTCGGTGTGTGAACCGGTGTGTGAGGAGAGAGTTGTATCTCTTGTAAGCAGCGAAGTAGGAGGGAGTTGTGCCTCTTGTAAGCAGCAGATTGTAAGGGAAGGTCTGTCCCAATTTAAGGGGCAAGGATTTAGTGAATCCTTGAGTGGTTGCTCAAGGCGAGGACGTAGGCCAAGTCGGCTGAACCTCGTAAAACTGTGTTTGTCTTCTCTCTTCCCTTTACTTTTTATTTTCAGCACTATATTTAAATTGTGTATGTTGCATACATAGGTTGGATAGTCTTACATTTAAGTAATTGAGTAACGAGAATTTATTGGTAAATATATAAGAAGGGTTTAAGCCGTAAATAAGTGTCAAAGATTTTTTAAATACCCAATTCACATCCCCCTCTTGGGATTACACCTGATTCAACAGTCACCTTGGGTTACTACTTTCCAAACTTTCAAATCCATGGTTTGCAAAAATATTTTCATTTGTTGTTTCCAGAAGGTGTAGTTTACACCGCAAAAAAAGAAAAAAAGAAAAAAAAAAGATGTCTAGATGAGGATTACCCTTCACTAAAAAGGGATACACCTGCACTAGCCATTAAGATCTTTGTGTAACTACCTATTAGGATTTGTTACAACCTAAGCTCTTATACCATTGAAAGTAGTGGTGTAATCCCAAGAGGGGAGTGAATTGGGTATTTTAAAAATTATTATGCTGAATCTCAGCTTATTTTAAACCTTTTAAATTTATCAATCACAATATTTTACAAATATCAAACACAATCAACTAATCAATGATAATACTATACCAATACACAACCCTAGGTATATATGAAATTGAATAATACAATCTAAATTTTTACCTTCAACAATTCCAATAATCAATCCTGAATTTCAAAAATGAACAATTATATTCACAAACCAAGATTCAATTATATATCTCAAGCAAGTAGGCTTTTTAGGCTTGAATAACCAGCCCACAAAATTTTTTCCTTAGCTAACCAAAAAACTAAATTTAAGTTTCAGCACTTGCCTGAATTTTCAGCCAAAACCATAAGCCATTCAAACCATTAACAATCCAATACGCTTATTTAAAGTAATCCATAACTAAACTCAGTGTTCAACAAAATTTTCTCAATAAATTTAGAACATACACTGCAGATTATAAAATGTAGAATTTAAAGAGATAGGGAAAGAAGATTGAACACCTAATTTTTTACAAGGTTCGGCTTACCACCTACGTCCTTGCCCCGAGTAACTTGTGGTGAGGATTTCCTTTACCCAATCCATTCAATAGCTGGAGTACGCCTCTCACCATTTGAAGGTGGAGACCCCTCTTTAATGAGAACACCTTCTTGCTAGGCAAGATTCTAACCCTGAATCGTCCGATTGCAAAAACAGCAATTTAAATTCGTTCATACAAGTATAGCACTCTGACAATAGAGCAAAATTTGTACAATAAGAAGCACTATATATTGTAAAAAAAAATAAGTAATTGAAGCTCACAGAGGTTGCAAAGGGATTATGATTGTAGTATAATAAATTTAGAGAATTGAAATCAGAATACGTTTAGGGCTTCGAGCAAAATGTACAACAACTTTTTTAGAGCTTGAATCAAGAGTATAAAAAGAATTTCAATGTGTATTTGCAAGTATATCTTTCCATAATGCTTAAAAATCATCTATATATAGAGTAGGAAAAATTCTTACCATTTTTCCCAAGTTTGGAAACCATATCTTTCGATTTTGGAAAGAAATCGGCGCTATTAGAAAGTTTAAAACATAGACTTCAGTCGCATAAACCATATGTTTAGTAGCCTGAACTATTTAGAAATAAAACTCCAGAACAAGCAGTAGTAGTTCAATTGCCTAACCCCAAGAGTTCAGTCGCCTGACCCTGTTTTGATTTCTTTTTACACTAGCAGTAGCATATCAGTTGCCTAAGTGATAAACCTCAGTCACCTGAACACTATGAAACTTAGTGTTTTTTTCATTTTGAATCCAAAACTTGTTTCAATTAACTTTAAAATGTATTTTGGACCTCATAAAAATGTTTTCCAGATTCTAAATCAGGTCTCTAAGTCAAGAGTTAAATCCTAAGAGTTTCAGTCACAATATTGAAGTTTAGAATAAATACACTTAAATCCTAAGTCTTTATGTTGTATAACTTTAACATTGTCCATTATTGATCAACTCTTTAGTACACTTATATTGTTCATGACATGTACCTTTAAGTTGGGCTTCATTCAATTTTTTCCAAGTATAACAATTTACTTTGTGAAACACACGATTCTTGAAGTTTAACTTGAAAGCACAATTACTAACCTTAATTTGTTATCATCAAAACGAGATTAAATCTTGTTAGGCCAACATGGCATATTACATGAATTGATTTATGATATTTTTTTAGTTTGTTTGTATGTTTTTAAATTCACTGAAAATAAAAAAATGTATATTGTTTTCAACTATTAAACATCCTTAAAAAAGTTTTATAAATATTGCGGTAGCATGCAATATTTATGAGAGTATTGAAAGCTATAACATGCAGCTAAGAGAAAAGGGATCAAACCCATCAAACATGCCCTTGTGAAGACCACCAATTTGGCAAGTTCAACAAATCTAACTCCCTTCTTGGCACATAACAACATGCAACTCATAGGGGCCACCCAACAATCATTCCCCAATTAAAATATAAAAAGTCATTCTTTATTTAATTAGAATAAATCCTGCATACGTAGTAGAAAAATATGGTTGTAAAGTCACCGCAAAGCATGCATCAACAATTCAAATACACAAATTACTATCATACTTACAAAGTTTTATAGTAACCCATACTCATAATTTACATGACTATGGTTCAAGAAAATTGCTAACGAAAGTTCATTGTTGAAGCCTAAATTAATCATGTCGGGTTACTTCTCTCATGGCCCTAATAAGATCTTGCCTCCTAATTTTGAATCAAATATAAAATATTATTTCAATAAAATAATAATATACAATTAACAAAAAGGAGCAATCATTAGGGATGGAGGACAAGAAGTCCTCCTAAAGAACTAAAAATCAAAGCCTAAAGACAAATAAAAAGAGATACATGAGAGAATGCAAAAAAACTAGAACCCTCCTATCTTGGAGCACAACAATGAGTTCACTCCTAACTTTGTATTATGTACAACCAAAAAAATGGGATAAATATTTAAAATGTTTATCATTGGATCATCACCTTGGGATACAGAGACATTATTTGTCATTATTTAGTATTAGGAAAAGTTTATATTAATGTTTGATGTCTAACCATGAGAAGGAAATTAAAATACTAAACATTATTGCCTTAAATTGATCTTCATTTTACTCTCTTGCATGGGGCCTGCAAAAAACGTTGTTTCATCCATTAGTTTTTAGCTAAAAATACTACTTAGTATAGCGTCTTTTAATGGCCATGTTTCAACCATGCTTTTATGCCAAAATTGAAAAATGTTGGATGGTCCAACATGTCTTGTTTAAAGACCGCTTGATCATCGAATGTTTTTTCGGACGCATCAATTTGGGAAATAAAATTCAATCTGAATTGTTTTCAAAACTCCTCCGTTTTTGGTCTCATAGATTCTCTATGATCTTTCTTTATTTATTTTTAAAATTTAGAAATAATAATTAATAAAGTGAGGATCTTCCTTTAATTTTATATTGTTTTGTTTATTTTTATTGTCATTTTAGTGGGAGTGTGGTACCCTTTCATGGATTACCCGAACATAATATCTTTAGTGATGAGTTTATTCAACTCGTTCTGACATCTTTGAATATCCTTAATTAATTTGGATAGGACTTTTGTTTCATCTATGTTTCTGAGAGCACTGCGCACCTCTTCGTTGTCTTTAGCAGTATATTTTTCTAATATACTACTTCGGGCTTGAGATGTCCGAGGAACTTCTCCTTCCTGGTTATGTTCGGGAGCTCCGACGCTTTGTTCGGAGAGGGAACCAGGGAAAACTCAATAAACATATAAATTTTTATTCATGAAACAGAAATAAATTATTATTCATTGAAATAGAGGCATGCACGTTGCCGATGCGACCTAGGGCTGCACAGTACTCTTATAGGTCGTGCCGTACTGCCAAATCGGAAGGTATAACATTCCATGCAGTCATGCGGCGCCCATCACTTGTGGTGACAGTGAAGGAGAGGGTTTCATCATGGAAACTGGAGCTGGCTTGCCAGTTTTGACCCCAGTTCCTTCTCATTTGCTGTCAGGCACCTGAACCTTTAATGGAAACCGATGCAACGTCGCCGGCTCCTCCCACGTTATTGACCAAGAAAAGGGTAATGCTTTTCGATGTGAAACTGATGCCTCCGGACCTTTGGCACGACACCCTTTAAAACACATAAATGGAGAAACTTGTTTAAGTAGGAAACCGAATAAATCAGAAGAAGATAGAAATATGAGACGCCTGCATCTAGAATTTATTTGAGGTAAAGAAAGTAAACAAAAGCCATATAATAGAGGATATCTATGTTCCCCTCACTTGATAATCTAAACTTTTAAATTTAAACTACGTCCAACTTTATTGATATAAGAAGTTATTTTTCGGTGGCAATGCATTTTTGTATAATCTATTGCATAAATCTTTATATTAGAGTCATTCCATTATGTGAATAAGTAAATAAAACCTTGAAATAAAAATTCTAGTCACCATCCACTTAGATATGGAAAAAAAAAATTGTCATGAGATAATTAATATGAGAGTTGGACATGGGTACTAGTCATTTAAAACGCACATGCCTATGCGCAATTAACATAGATCACCGATTCTTAGATGACTAGTAAGGCTTGATACCAACTTTTTTTCATAGACCCATCTTTTAAATATAATTAAAATATAAAACAAGGTAAAACTAGACAAAAAGTAGTGGCTCACATTTATATTGCTCCTAGCTACACGCATAAACATGAAAGATGTTCTAGAAAATAAAATGTACTTTTAGAATTTGAAAAACCCTAACTATGTCCATAATCCATTAGATTTTTATGTATTAATTAAACATGAAATTAGGTTAGACTTTGAAAAAAAAAAACAAAATGCATGACTCAAGTGATCAATACCTCCTGTAAGACACTTGTACCATCCCAGCTTGGTATATGGCAATTTTTTGGAAGGCAGGTTTAGAGAGATCACAATGTGCCCGCGGTACATTGTACCTGTTGAAAATTAAACTTGACTCGTTGGTAGCCGTTTTTGTTGACATTGGAGATTGGCAGGCAACCTACTCCACCTACCAGCCCACCTCCATTGAAGTTTAATTCCCACCATTTGTTGATTTTTTGGTTTTATATCTGCTATACATAGGTGTGTGTATGTAATGTATTATGTGGTGTGTTGACAGTGAAAAACCAGTGAGCGTGTGAGTGATTTTTATTTTTTGAAGTTCTCTGTATCCATTTTTAGATTGAAATACATTGTTGTTGTATTTATTTTTACTGAGTTTTAGTCACAACTAGTGACTGAGCGTTCCTCTTCACCCATCAATGGAATCAGAGAGTCCAGGTACGCTGGAATTGGCCAAACATAGGCGAACAGAGGAGAAATTCAATTTTCTTCCCACTTTTGAAGTTGCTCAAAATCCAAAATTGAGCCTACCATTGTAAAATGCGACTTGAGACGATTCCAACGGTGGAAACGATGTCTTAAATGGACTCCAGGAAACTCCGTACGCGCTCACACGCGCGTTCGATGATTTCAACGCTATTCCCACACGCCACACACGCCGACGAAGCCTCCAGCTGCTGGTGACACACGCCCACGCCCTCCGCACGTGTCTTCTTCACCCGGTGGGTGAGATCCGACTCGACCAGCAACTCGTAACCCAGATCCGTAACCCACAAACCGGATCCGTACCCGAGACTCGACCCGAATCCAATCCGCATCCCGCTGCCGACACGCGGCACGTGTAGATGCTGCCATGCTTCCTAACGGTAGGCATAACGCTGTTAAACGGCCATTAAGTTGAACCGACCAGTTTAAAAACCACTCGAAAATCCTTGTAGTTGGTTCAGTGACTTTTGGACCGGTTCTTTGCAATCCAAAACCGATTCCTAAGGTTTTTCAACCTTCTAAACACATTGGTGGCATCAGATTTGCCAAAATGAGTCTCCATTTCTCTGTTTTTATATATTAAATTCAATGACTAACGATATTGTCGAGACATCCCGGGGGCGCATGTGCCCCGGGCGGCGAAATTAAAAATCAATTTAATATTTTCATGGAAAAACATGGATATCGGAGTCGCCACTAACCTTTAGTGCGGTTAGAACACATTGTCGCGACGTCCCGGGGGCGCGTGTGCCCCGGGCGGCGAAATCAAAAATCAATTTAATATTTTCATGGAAAAACATGGATATCGAAGTCGCCACTAACCTTTAGTGCGGTTAGAACACATGATTACTACCCCGTTAGGGGTAGAATAGGTCTACATTACCAGAGTTGGGGCCGAGAGTTCGGTTACGCGAGGGGAAGGTACGAGCACCCCCTACGCGCCCGTTCTTACGAACGGTACCTAATTAATTTGAAATTATCCCTAAGTTAATCTAATAATTCTTTAAATTACTCCTTTTTATGAATACATGTAAAAAATAAATAAATAAATATATACATATATATATATATATATATATATATTCCCTCAGAGCTTAGGGTACGTGATGCCCGAAGGCTCATACTCCCGCAATAAAATCATAGGGATAAAAAATCAAAAATAATTTACAAAAATACACTCCCAAAATTTTTTTTAAATCTTATAGGGTTTTTTCTAAGTATAAAACTACTAGCTCAGGAGGTTTTCGAAATAACAAAAAGAAATATATATATATATATATATATATATATAATTAAAGAAAATAGCGAAAGTCAAGTCAAAAATGTTTTTAGAATTTTCTCTTAGTTTTCTATTTTTTTATTTTTCTGTATTTCACAAAAATTTCAAATAGCTAATAACAAAAATAATATACTACTTAAGATATAAATCATAACACGTAAATATTATATATCATAATAGTCCAATTTTCAATGATAAAACACCAAGTATTAATAATCAAATCCTAATGATATACTCTAGAATGGAAATAATCAAACCCTAAAAATTATGTACTTTTTATAAACATGTAAGGAGATAAAATGAGATTATGGACAATAACTCACATCATGGATCTATTATAAAATATACACAAACCCTAAAATATTAATGTACTTTAATATGGAAATGTTGTACATAAATATGGAAAATAAATCAAATTCTTCTAAGCCATATACAAGCCAAAGAAATAATATGCATTTTATGGAAACCCTTAAGATCAATATTTAATGGTATGGAATTCCTAAAATTAGTACACAATAACAATATAGAGACAGATTAAATAAAACACTATTTAAAACCCTAATAACGTAAAATAGTCAAAACCCTAAACTAAAACAATAACCAAAACCTTAAAGATAATATCATGAAAATAACGTAAATAATCAAGAATCATGAACATACGTAAATATTACAATCCTAAATAATAAACAATAATACACAAAATCCTTAAATATCCCATAAACAAATAATCATGATAAATATCCTAAATACGTCAAAAAGCCTAAATAATGTCTACCCAATAAAACAAACGCCCTAAATAATATGTAACAATAAAAATAAGTATATTACAATGATTACAAAAAAAAAAATACAACGATAATATAAGTACTTTAAACAAATTCCAACTATGAACATTCCACAAATAAAGAAAATTAATGTATATAAATAATACAACCAAAACCTACCATGAATATGAATACTATATATTAACAAACACAATAAAAATCTAAACTTGAGAACAAATGCCATGACAACAATAGTCCTGCAATAATAAAGATATACCGGTTAATATTCCTAATAAATGTGAAGAAGAAAACAAAAATAAAAATAAAATAAACATGACTATCAAATTAAAACACACTAAAAATCTAAACTTTTGATATAGAAACTAAAATATTTACAAGGCTACAGGTGTAAGTATGTGTATTCGTGTGTGCAGTGTGCATGAGTGCAGGGACTTACAGAGGTGGGGAGGGGTGGTCGGCCGTGACAGAGGATGGCCGGTGAGTGTGTGACGTGGTTGTAGAGAGGAGTTGCTGTGGGTTCTGCCGGACTTACAGTCAGAGACGGTGACTGGAGTTCGGCACGGTGACGGCGAACGGCGGCGAATGAGAGAGCTTGCGGTAGCGATGGAGACGACGATGACAGCGATGGTGATGACGATGGTGAGTCTCTGCATGGTTTTGAATCTGCAGGTTCATTGCGGCGGTGATGGATGGCCGGGCGTGGGTGCCGCCGGACAAGGGTACCTATGTGGTGTCGTGGCTGTGCAGAGGGTCTTCGGGCTAGAGATTTCGGCAGTATGGTGGTGGCCGGAGTTGCGTTGCAACTGGTTGGAGGATGGGGACCGTGGAGTTGGGACGGTGGCAGCAGGGGCTGTTCGCTGGTGTTGCCGGTATGGTGGCTGGCGTGAGGGGGAACTGCACGGGATGAGAGGATGGACGAGTAGGTGGCCGTGAGGGATGGTAGCTAGTTGGAGCAAGAAGAAGAAGAAGTTGAAGAAGAAGAAGACGATGAAGAAGAACAAGCAGAAGAAGAAGGTTTTTTTTTTTTTAATTTTTTTTGTTCTGCTTTGGCTTTGCCCCCCCGGCTCTGTGCGCAGCCCCCCCTTCTTATAAAAATAATTTTGAAAAAACCCTAAAAACATTTCCTTTTTTGGTTTATGGTATTTTTCTTTTTTTTTTGGAAATAATATATACTACTATTATAGAAATAAGGAAATAATAATAATAATAATAATAATAATAATAATAATAATAATAATAATAATAATAATAATAATAATAATAATAATAGTAATAACAAAGATAAATAAATAAATAAAATAATAATAATAATAGTAATAAATAAAGGTAAAAATACTAATAATAATAATAATTAAAAATAATGTTAATAATAATGAAAATAATAAATAATAATAATAATAAGAATAAATAAAATAATAATAATAATAAAATAACAATAATAATAATAATAGTAATACATATATTGGGCCTGGGTAAAAATGGGGTGTCTACACACATGATTACTACCCCGTTAGGGGTAGAATCGGTCTACATTACCAAAGTTGGGGCCGGGAGTTCAGTTACGCGAGTGGAAGGTATGAGCACCCCCTACGCACCCGTTCTTACGAATGGTACCTAATTAATTTGAAATTATTCCTAAGTTAATCTAATAATTCTTTACATTACTCCTTTTTATGAATTTATAAGTACATGTAAAAATAAATAAATAAATAAAGATAATATATACATATATATATATTCCCTCAGAGCTTAGGGTACGTGATGCCCGAAGGCTCATACCCCGCAATAAAATCATAGGGATTATAAAAATCAAAAATATTTAATAAAAATATATATATATATAATAAAATAAAATAATAATAATCATTATAATAATGAACATAATAATAACAATAATAATAATAATAATAATAATAATAATAATAATAACAATAGAAAAAATAATAATAATGGTACTAATGATAATAATAATAATAATATTAATATTAATAGTAGTAATCCCATAATGACAATAATAAATAATATTAATACGCACATATTAACAATAAATACATATTCTAAACATCATAATGGTAACATAATAATTTCACACATGATAATAATAATAATACACTATAAATAAAAGGTAATTATAATAATATTCCTAATAGTACACCCCTAATACCCTATAAATACCTTTACACCCATATGGAAATAATTGATAAAAGAGATAAACCAAATTTCAAATTAAAACATGGAAACCTGTGCACAAGTAAAGAAATAACAAAATTATGGAAATAAGGTATTGCTGAAAATAATAAATACAAGATTGTTGCCAAAATTAATACACAACCCTAACTATACAAATATTAAATACAAAGTGAGTACAATAATGACCAAAAACCCTAAGTACATAATTTATATGAAAGAAATTTCAACCCTAAAAGTACATCAAGATACAATAAATCAAAATATGAGAATACAATAAATCAAAACATGATATACAATGTTAAGAATATATAGTAGTAAGGCAGCAATTTTAAATATACCCTAATATACAATATAATAACATAACCTCAAAATACTAAGGTTACCAAGATAAATGATATTGTGTACATTAAAATGCTACAAATATGATAGTAATAAATATATAATATGTAATATCCATTATAATATTGAACATACCTTAAAACTAACATGCTAAATACACTAAAATACTAAACACAATATTACTAGATATATCAACATGCCAACCGTAACCAAAATATAAAATATGCAAATCAACTATATAAACCTAAGCATAATAATGAAACAATCTACATAATAAACCCAATAATAGCATATAACAATAATAAAACAATCTACATAATAATAATACCAACCATATGCAAACAATAGAATATTAATACTAATAAAATCAATATGATAATTAATATAATAATAACATCCAAACCATACCGTAATTTTACTAATAGTAATATACAAACCAGTAACATAAAAATAACGCAATCATGTAATTAATAATAACATACAAACTACGTAATACTAATACTAATATAATTAATATAATGACAATGCTAATATTAATAAACCAACTATATAATAATATTACTAATAATGATATATAAATCATACAATACTAATAATAACAATACACCTATGATGTGATGACAATATCAGAAATATTATACAAATCATATAATAATATTATTAATGGTAATATACGAACAATTTAACAACATTATTAATAATGATATACAAAACAACATAATAATATAATATATAAATAATAATAATATTACTATCAATAAGATACGTATAATAATACTAATATGGTTAATATTGTATATACATAAATATAACACCTGCAAGCAAGAACTGAGATTTAATAATAATAAAGCATGAATAATTGGTGTGTGCATGTGTGTGTGGCTTGCATGAAAGAAGCTTACCGCCGGGGTGGGTGCTCGGGTCTAATATTCGGAGGTTTGGGTTCAGCTTGGTGTTGATGGAGAACGGAGGTCCTGGTGCAGGCCGAGGAGGGGGCTGTGGTCTCCGGAGTTGAGGTTGTGCTAGTGTGCTGCTGCTGCTGCAGAGGAGTAGTGCCGGAGTTGGGGAGTTTCAGACGCAGGGGTTCTCGGTGGCGGCTGGTTCTGTGGACTAGCGGCGACGACGAATGGTTGGGCTTGCAGGGCTCGGCTGGTTGTGGGAGCCTGGCTGCTGGAGCTCGTGGCGGTGGTTTGCTGTGTGTGGCGTGACAGAGGAGGAGATGGCTGTGTGGCTAGAGACTGCTCTGCTACCTGCTGAAGCCTTGGGGGAATGGAGGGGGCAGCGTGAGAGACAGAGAGCAGAGGGGGGAGAATCAAGGAGGAATGGAGGATGGTGAGGATGATGGAGTGAGGGAGAATACGGTGGAGAAAGAGCAGGAGCGTGAGGATGGATGGCGAGAGAAGAAGAGGAAGCAGAAGAGAGAAACGGATCTCTTTTTTTCACTGTGCGCTGCCCCCCCTTAGAAGAGAAGAAAAGGCCTTTTTATAAAAAAAATATTAGAAACCCTAAATCTCTCCATTCCTTTTTGGTTTATGGTATTTTTCTTTTGGAAATAATATATACTACTATTATGGTAATAAGGAAATAATAATAATAATAATAATAATAATAATAATAATAATAATAATAATAATAATAATAAGGTAAAAATAATAATAATAATAATAATAAAGTGAATATGGAAATAATGTTAATAATAAAAAAAAAATAAAAAACAAAAATAATAATAATAAAAATAATAGTGATAAGAAGCCACTTATAATACTATAGGAAAATAACAATAATATAATAATAGTAATAATAATAAATTACTTATATCCATATAGGAAAATAAATAATAATAACATAATAATAGTAATAATAATAAATTACATATATCAATATGGAGAAATAATTAATAATAATAATAATAGTGAAAAATAATAATAATAATAATAATAATAATAATAATAGTGTAAATAACAACAATAGAAATCATAACAATAATGATAATAATAATAATAATAATAATAATAATAATAATAATAATAATAATAATAATAATAAATTACTTATATCAATATAGGAAAATGATTAATAATGATTATAATAGTGAAAATAAAAATAATAAAAATATTGGGTCTGGGTAAAAATGGGGTGTCTACAGATACTATCTAAGCGGTCATTCCAAATTCGATTCGAGAGAATTATGACAACTGGTCTATTCAAATGAGAGCCCTACTAGGTGCTCAAGATGTCATGGATATCGTTGAAGATGGATATAGAGAAAGCCCATCAAAAGAAGCCGAATCAACTATGTCGGATGCTCAAAGAATGACCTTGCGAGCTGATCGAAAGAAAGATTGTAAGGCGAAATCCATAATCTACCAAGGCCTTGATGAGGCCACATTCAAAATCATCGCCTCTGCCAAGGCATCCAAAGAAGTTTGGGACTCTCTCCATCGAACACGTAAAGGTGCAGATAAAGTGAAAAAGATTCGTCTTCAAACATTGCGAGGTGAGTTCGAATCTCTAAAAAAGAAATCTACTAAATCTATTGCTGACTACTATACACGAGTTATGGTAGTATCAAATCAATTAAGAAGAAATGGAGAGACTCTCACGAGAGAATTTGTGAGAAAATTTTGCGATCTCTAGATCCAAAATATGATTATATAGTTGTGACCTTGGAAGAAACAAAAGATTTGGAAACAATGTCTGTAGAAGAACCTGTGGGCTCACTCTAAGCCCATGAGCTGAAAGTCAACAGAAGGAGTGATGATAAAGTACTGGAGTAAGCCCTCCAAAAGAAGTTGTCCCTCACTGCAGATAGATACGACAAAGGGAAGACATCACAGCAAGGAAGAGGACGAGGTCAAGGATCTCGTGGAATAAATTATGGAAACTTTGACTCCAGAGGAGGTAGCAGAGGCGAAAAAGGTCTCACTAGAGGACCTATAGCAATGAGTGTTGGGGACGACAACAAAAAAAGGTTAGTAAGGAGGCTAACCTTACTGAAACTAAACATGCAGATGGAGAGTCGTTGATGCTAATGGCACACAATTCAACTCCCCAAGACCAAAGTGTTTGGTACCTTGATTCTGGAGCCAGCAACCATATGACTGGCAGAAAAAACCTATTCTTTGAACTTGATGAGAAAGTTCAGGGGGAGATCTCTTTGGGTGATAATTCTAAAATTTCAGTCCGAGGGAGAGGAGATGTTTTGATCAAATAGAAGTCTGGAGATCATGCTTACATCTCCAACGTCTATTACATGCCAGATATGAAGACTAACATACTTAGTCTCGGACAACTCATGGAGAGAGGCTATCGAATTAAAATCAATGATAAGCAGATGGTGATAATAGACGCTCGAGGAAAGCTTGTTACTCGAGTTCAAATGGCAAAGAATCGAATGTTTCCACTCGCCATCCGACATGATACGCCAAGGTGTTTGAGCGCTATCATTAAAAACAAAGACTGGCTATGGCATCTAAGGTATGGGCATCTAAATTTTGAAAGTTTAAAAAAATTGGGAAGCAAGAAGATGGTGAAAGGCTTACCCAATATCCACCATCCAAATGTGATATGTGAAAGTTGTGTTCTGAGCAAGAAACACAGAAATAGTTTTGGAAAACAAGCCGACTAGAGATCCACCATGCCGCTCCAACTAATACACATAGACGTGTGTGGTCCACTAAAACCATTTTTGAATGGATAAAATTGATACTTTCTAACCTTCATTGATGACTACAGCAAGAAGACCTGGGTCTACTTCCTGAAAGAGGTCAGAGGTATTCGATAAGTTCAAAGAGTTCAAAGCTCTTGTGGAGAAACAGAGTGGCTACCGCATCAAGTCACTCCGGTCAGACTAAGGAGGAGAATATAAAGACAAAGCTTTCCTGGAATTCCTTAGGCATCAAGAATTCAAACACAGTTCACACCAACCTACACTCCCTAGTTGAATGGTGTAGCTGAAAGGAAGAACCACACAATCCTTAACATGGCCAAAAGCATGTTAAATGATAAGAATATGCCTAAGAGTTTTTGGGCAGAAGCAGTGTTATATGCAGTCTATTTGTTCAATCAGTGTCCTATGAAGAGTCTTGATACAAAGACACCCTATGAAGCCTGGAGTACTCATAAGCCCAGTGTGAGTCATCTTAGGGTGTTTGGCTCCATAGCCTACGCCAAGATCCCAGAAGCAAGAAGGACAGAACTGGATAATTAAGGAAAGAAGTGTATCCTTGTAGGATACGATGATAGCACCATGGGATATCAACTCTACAATCCCATCAATAAGAAAGTCTTTCACAGCGGGGATGTCATCTTTGAAGAAAATGAATCCTGGAAATGGGACCAGGCTGAATGTTCCAAAGATGCAGAATTGACACTTGAAGGAAAAGAACCTACATAGACAAGAGAAGTGGCTATCGAGCCACAAGTTCCCAAGCTGTAAACACCTCCACATGGTTCACCACAGAGGAATGAAGCTCCATCACCAATAGAGCGTGAAATCTCAGACATGAGACCTAGAGGAGCTCAAAATTTGGCTGACCTGTATTAAACTACAGAACCAATAGAAGAGTATGTTACTCTATATTGTCTGTTGTTGATCAGCGATCCGGTTAGTTTTGAGGAAGCTAATAAAGAAGACCAATGGAGAAAAGCGATGGATGAGGAGATTCAATCCATCGAGAAGAACAAGACTTGGGAGTTGACAAATCTCCCTAAGGGTCGTAAAACTATTGGCGTGAAATGGGTCTACAAGACCAAGAAGAATGCTCCAGGAAAAGTTTAGAGATACAAAGCAAGACTTGTCACCAAAGGCTACAAGAAAAAAGAAGGGATTGATTATGGAGAAATCTTTGCCCCAATTGCCAGACTTGAAACCATCAAATTACTAATTTCACTTTCAGCACAAAATGGATGGAAGATTTACCAGCTGGATGTGAAATTAGCATTTCTGAATGGTTTTTTGGAAGAAGAGATTTATATCGATCAACCATATGGATATATGAAGAAGGGAAAAGAAGATAGAGTGTACAAGTTGAAGAAAGAACTCTATGGCTTGAAGCAAGCACCTTGTGCGTGGAACATGAGGATTGATGACTACGTCCAAAAGAATGGATTTGAGAAGTGTCCCTATGAGCATGCGCTATACATAAAGATGGAGACATATGGAAGCATGTTGATAGCCTGCCTATATGTTGATGATCTAATCTTAATCGGCAACAATCTAGAGATGTTTGGCACTTTCAAAAGGAGCATGGTCAAAGAATTCGAAATGATGGATATTGGCTAGATGGCTCACTTCCTTGGCATAGAAGTTGTGCAAAACAAGAAGGGAATCTTCATCTCCTAGAGCCACTATGCAAAATAAGTACTGAAGAAGTTTGGGATGGACAAATGCAACCCTGTGACAACTCTAGTTGAAACGGGATTGTAGTTGAGAAAGAATGAGCAAGAAGATGTTGACCCCACATATTTTAAGAGTCTGGTTGGAAGCTTGAGGTATTTGATGTGCACCAGACCAGATATACTCAATGGAGTTGGACTTGTCAGCAGGTACATGGAGACTCCTCACCAGTCCTACCTGAACGCAGCGAAAAGGATACTTTGATATGTCAAGGGTACCATCACCGATGGTATGTTCTATTCATCGAGAGGTGATTGCAAACTTATCGGCTATTCAGATAGCAATTGGGGAAGAGATCTTGATGAAAGAAAAAGCACAATGGGATTCACATTTTTCATGGGAGATATAGCGTTTACATGGTCTTCGAAGAAGCAACTCATCGTAACGTTGTCATCATGTGAAGCTAAGTGTGTTGCTACCAGCTCAGCTATTTGTCATGGTATATGGATTAGGAATGTACTGAAGTATATGAGATTTCTTCAAGATAATCCCACAGAAGTCTACATTGACAACCAATCAACGATTGCACTTGCAAAAAAATCCAGTTTACCATGAAAATAGCAAACATATTGATACTCGGTATCATTTTATCAAGGAGCATGTCAAGAATAAAGAAGTGGAGTTGATATCTTGCAGAATGTATAATCAGATTGCCGACATTTTCACGAAGCCACTCTGGCATGATATTTTTGCAAGACTGAAGACAATGCTCGGAATGACAAAGTTAGGAGGGTCAAGTTTAAGGGGAGATGTTGAAAATTAAACTTGACTCGTCGGCAGCCGTTTTTGTTGACATTGGAGATTGGCAGGAAACCTACTCCACCTACCAGCCAACCTCCCTTGAAGTTTAATTCCCACCATTTGTTGATTTTTTGGTTTTGTATCTGCTATAAATAGGTGTGTGTATGTAATGTATTATGTGGTGTGTTGAGAGTGTAAATCCAGTGAGCGAGAGAGAGAGTTTTAATTTGAAGTTCTCTGTATCCATTTTGAGATTGAAATACATTGTTGTTGTATTTATTCTCACTGAGTTTCAGTCACAACTAGTGACTGAGTGTTCCTCTCCACCCATCAGTACCAACCCCCATTATCATTAGGGTTCGAAGGATTTGGTGGGCAAAAGTTGGTTGCAATGACCATAACGGATTGACCAAGACACCATTGTGGATCATCGACACACCAAATCTCAAAGCAAGCCCCACAAAGTGAACCTTGGTTGAACAATATTGTGCTTAAAACTGTGTTGTAACTATTATATCCTTCTTTTACTAGGTCATCATGGCCACAAGCTCCACCTGCATTAAATATGTACTAGACTAAATTATACGCTTTAAAAAATTTGCATTAACTCTATCTATATTTGATATGTGTCTACGTGATATATATATATATATATATATATATATATATCTGTGTGTGTGTGTGTGTGTGTGTGTGTGTGTGTGTGTCTTGTATATTATAGGGAGTATAATAGTTGAGTACCCCATTGGGAGTTTTCTCCTTCATAGAAAGTGGCGTTAGCTTTATGTCAAGTATCATCTGCATTAAGAGCGTTAGGACTATGGACTAGCTAAAGAAACCCAAGTATAATAAAACCATAAATAGCCATTTCACATATAGAGACACTAACATTCAACTTAGAAAAAAAAAGGATAAATATGGAGCAGAGAAAAAAAAAATTGGTGAGAAGAGATGATAGAGTGATAGGGGTATAAATAGAAGCATGCAACATGTTATATATGGAAAATATTTGGGTCAATGGAGCATGCCATTATGGGTCAATGTGGCAACACAAAAGAACATCATAGATTCGTGACGGTCAATGAGTTCAAGAAGAATATTAATTACTACCCCTTGCATATATGTGGGGGAATAAAAAATTTTATTAGGCTACACAATTGAAATAATTAGCTTCTTTTGAGGAATGGAGGAACCTAATAATCATTATAAAATTCTAAACTAAGTCATTATGTAAGGGCACTCTAGATGGAGTCCACCTCGATCCTATATATCATAGTTTTAAAAAATCAGATTAGTGACAAACCCAGGAAACCATAGGATGAGTCAATGATTAAACTTGTGACATTTCTGTTATATATTTAATAATTGTGGAATCTTCCACATAACCCCTTTGCTATTTTTTCTTGGCTCCCCATTTTGTGTTTTTTTTTTCTTAAATATTAATAATAAATAAAATATCCTCAAGGCGGAGATAAAGGGGTACCTTAAGATGCATTTTAAAGAAAGTAAACATGAGGTTAGAAAATGGATTGTAACTCCTAGAAAATTGAGGGTATAAAAGGAGAGCAACTCCTATAAATCCATTATAATTATGGGAACCTGGTATTAACATTGAAACCAAATAAATAAAAAGATAGGTATATGACATGTTTGGATCTAACATTTTCTTTGAGGTAAAGAAAGTAAACAAAAATCATTTTCAATTATATTTTTACTCTATCTCAAATATTATTAAAATTAAAATATATTTTTATAAATGCTTAATTTTTATTTCAAAATTTTAAATAATTACAAAAATTTCACCTAATTTTAAAAATTTCAAACAAAATGTAGAAAACAATGAAAATATGCTTTCAAATTTATTATATAAATTTATCCTCATAATTATTTCAAAGGCAGTGTGAAAAAAAAAAATAATGAATTTATGATGGGGATCGGCATGTGTTGCCCATATATTTTGCAGATGTTTTAGCGCGTGGATGACCTCCGGAAGTCAACATTTCTTTCGCCGACATGCTAACACATGGAAGACCTCCGGATGCCACTTTTGTTCGTTGCTTCGCAAGAATTCATGGAGTATCTAGAAGATGTTTTCAGAGTGAAAAAGTTCCGAATTTAGATGTTGAAGCAAAACCGAGATCAAGACCCCTTGTAGGCCCCACACGGCTGGGCCTCCCCCTTTGATTATTGACTTTGTTACATTTAATATGTAGCCTTGCAAGACAACTTGCTTGCAAGTGTTGTGTCTTGTAAGTTGTGTTTAGCAACTTGTGTTTAGTTATTACTGTGTTTAGAAAATAGGTGTCTTTATTATGTTTGAAAGTTGTGGGTTTTGTTGGGGTTGTAATCTTCATTTATTTTTTCCCCTATGTAGACACCCTAATTTTTACCAGGTCTTTCTGAGAGGACCTAGCATAATAAAGTTAACTTTAAATGATATGGACCTACAAGCTCTGATTGCACAGGATGATCTGCACATGCCAAGTAGACCCATTGTAAAAGCTAGAGCCAAGAAGGTCAAGGAGGCTACGCAAGGACTAATTGAGAAGTTGCTTGAGCAAGAGTCAATGAGGGCCATGGACACTAAAGAAAAGGACTTTCTTGAAGAGCCTAAGATGGTAAATTGTCTAAAGATGTGTGAAACTGGAACCTTAAGCCAATAAGGGCTGTTTGGGGTTGGACTAAATAGTGGGTTAATTGTGTCTATTAAGCATGACATATGACTTACACATGTTTCATTAAATGAAATGGCACATGGCATGTGACTTGCACATGTTTCATTAAATGACATGACATGACATGCTTAAGGTTATGTGGGGCTATTTTATTGGGCAAATTGATGTCATAGCCGATTTTTATTGGGCGAGCTGATGTCATGGGTTTCTTTTATTTTTTATAAGTAGCAAACTTTCTGTTGTATAAGGAAAAAAAAATTTTTTTTTGGTTGAATAATCTCCAAGTGAGGTTTATTTCTCTTCAAGTTCTTTATTCAACTTTCACCAAACTTATCAAAGGGGCTACCTTTGTGGCGTTCATCCATTAATTTGATATTCTTGGTTTGTGCTTCACGTCAAGCAATAGGTCAAGGATCCACTACCATGTTGAATCTTATTTTGGGTTTAGGGTTTTGATAAATCTAATTTGGGGTCTCCAGACGTTCATTTTTGGGGTTCCGCATCATTTGGTATTAGAGCTTTGATTCAAATCAGGTTCTATCTATCTTATTTTTGTTGTTTGCTTTCAAAAATTCTTTTATTTTATAATCATTTGTTGAATCAAGTGTAATCCCAAGAGAGGGAAGGGTGAATTGGGTATTTAAAAAATTCTTTGACAATTATTTACCTCTTAAACCCTTCTTATATATTTACCAATGACTTCTTGTTACTCAATTACTAATGTGTAAGGCTATCCAACCTATATATGCAATATACACAATTTAAATGCAATGCTGAAAATAAAGAGTAAAGGGAAGAGAGAAGACAAACACAGTTTTACGAGGTTCAACTGACTTGGCCTACGTCCTCTCCTTGAGCAACCACTCAAGGATTCTCCTACTCCGCTGCTTACAAGAGATACAACTCTCTCCTCACACACCGGTTCACACACCGAACTGTGTATACAGTAATATCTGAAAAATAACACTCAAAACAACGCTTCTAACAAAAGCTTATGAGTACAAATTAATTTCCTAATACATTAACATATGATATAACTTGAAGCTCATGAATGTATGAAAACGACAATCGTTTTATGTAGGATATGCTTCAACACACAAATCCCTATTTAACCAAAACTCCCAATTAAAGTTATATTTAAAATGTTTTGGAGTATACTAGCGTTCTTGGTTCACTTTGCAAAAATACACAAATATATTTGAAGTGAACTTGTTAACAAAAACTTTGTCTTGAAATATTAAATCAATCAAAATCACAAAGTTTTATATCAAGTATTCAATCACAAATTGAGAATATTATTTTTCTGAAAATATTCCTCAATAAAATATATAGTTATAAGTACCAAGGATATTTAATCAAACGTTAATATATCTAAAATATAATTCCTTTAGAAAACACACACTTGAATCAAACATTTCAATCAATCACACAACTTAAATCAAGTAGTGATCGAGTTTAGAATAACTATATATATGTATAGGCACTTTCAAGATCAACCTTTTAATCAAAATAGGTTTTCCGATAATAAGATCAATGAATGATATATAAGTATCTTTATATGATCTTGAATCAAAAATCAATCAACCAAGTTAAATAAACTTTCTCAAGTAATGATCCTTTCAAAAAATCAATTTTTATACGAATATGCTTACTCAAGATCAAAACTTTTCTAATGATAGTCAAGAGCACTTAATGGGATGAGATGAGAAGTTCTTAAGAATGATAACTTGAAAGATCAAACCTCAACACTAGATTGAAGTACAGTTGGGTGAATGAATGCCCTTTGATTTTCGGAATGGATTTGCCCAAAGAAAATGAAAGTAGAATGAAGTGCAGACAATCAGCTCAAGTTTCTCTACAATCTTGCAATATGATGTGTTCTTCTCTTGTTGTGTGTCATGCCCCTTTTTAGGGTTTAGATATTCAGTATATATAGTGTCTTACCCTTATGATTGATCTCAGCCGTTGGATCAAAGAAATAGCTCGCGAGTTTGTTTAATAAAAAACAAGTTTTTAAGTTTCTCGCAAGTTCAGGTGCCTGAGGTCGAAAGCCCAGGCAACCGAAGTTCTTTAAGCCTCTAAAAAATCAAGTTAGAATACAGGGTCAGGCGCCTTAGGAGGTAAGTTTAGGCTCCTGAAGTGGGCTCAGGTGCCTGAGGTTCCAGGGTCAAGTGACCGAAGAGCCTCTGCCAGGTTCTGTGTTTCCCATTAATTCTTCAGGCTACCGAACTTAATCTTTAGACTCCTGAAGAAATTCTTCAGGCGACTGAGGTTGAGTTCAGGCCACCGAAGTTCCTTTTTTCTCAATTTTTCTTTTCTAGTTTAAAATTCTACTTTGCTCCTTTTCTTGGGTCTTTTATAAAACAACTTTTCCATGATTTAAAAACATTTCCAAGTCCATGGAAGTTTCCCAATGATGTACATGAAATGCATGAATCCTCAAATCATCCTAAGTTATGTTGATTCTCAAATTAAATCATATGACAATGTAAGTACATAAGTTCTAAATACCCATTCCCAAGCTGTTCTTGAACTTTTCCGCTTGCATCTTGATTCTCGTACTCTTTGAGTTCCATGGATCTGGCCAAGATTTGTAAGCTTTACTTGAAGGTTTTCATGACTCGTTGTCTTTCCATGCATGCTTAATATAGTTCCTGTTCACAAACCCCATGCATAGATCAAATACCAAGTGATTTGTCATTATCAAAAACGGATTGGACTCGTAGAGTCAACATCATTTATCCTTATTTCATACTCTTCTATCATTTGATTTACCTATCTTGTTTTCTTGTTTCCGAAATTTTCCATCTCTTCTTTAATATCATCCATCATCAAGATTGAATCTTTTGTGGTTAGAAATTGCAAGAAACACAGCAAGGTTGATTAGAGCACATTAAAAAAAAAAAAAAGCCATTTAGTGCATTCAAAAAAAAAAAAAAAAAGAGGAGGCAGCAGCTTGAAGGTTTGTGCAATTTGTGGTTGCACTTAACTTGGATTCTCCTTTGGCTTTATCTTAGTCCATCCTAAAATCTATTCAATTTATTATTCTGATTTGTATTTGAATATACCCTTGGTCGAGTTTGTTATTTAGTTCCATTGAATTTCTTCTTATTTCGTTTGCATCATTATTATTTTCTTGACTTCTTTTTGTCTTTCCATCATTGTTTTGTGTCCTGATTTAGTTGTTCTATTGTTATTTTCATTGATATCTTGTTTCTAATTCATTGATTCAATTGCCGCGTTTGGTTGGACTATTGGTTTGTTTGGGATTAGTTCATTAAAGAACTAAAAGAGAAATCTTAAGTGGTAAGAGGCACGAGTGTGTGAGCGTATCGGAGGGAAAAAGCCAAAAAAAAAAAAATTGTGTCAAAACATGAGCATTGAGTGTCATTGTTTGGAGGGTAAACTCGTAAGGGAGTGAGTGAGGAATTTTTTTTTCTCTTTAATATCCTTTTTGCAGGTTTGAATTCATGAGTAGAAAGGCGGTTGACACTAAAACTTCTTGCAAAGGTAGCGAGAATGAGAACCCTCCACAAGGCTCATTCTTCACCTTGCAAGCCATTCAATAGCAGTTTGAAAGACTCAATACAGTTTTTGGGGAGTTCATAGATAGATTGGATAAACAAGACGCTGCAATTGATGGACTGAGAAGTGGGCAATCCAATGAAAGAAGGCAAAGGCCACATACTCCTCTGATTACTGAATTTGAACATGATATAGGTAGCAATGAAGCAAGTGATGATGAACATGATGGTATGGGAAGATTTGCTTATAGAGGTGCTAGGCAAGAGCTACAACCTCGATGGGAGCGAAGGGGTCGAGATAACATCGATAGAAACATCGGAAGCATAAAAATGAAGATCCCTCCTTTTCAAGGGAAAAATAACCCGGATGTATACCTTGAATGGGAGAGGAAGGTTGAGCTCATTTTTGAGTGTCATAACTACTCCGAAAAAAAGAAGGTGAAATTGACAGCTATGGAGTTCGCTGACTATACACTGGTATGGTGGGATCAAATTCTTCTCACTAGGCGTAGAAACATGGAAAGGCCTGTTGAGATGTTGGCTGAAATAAAGGTGGTGATGAGGAAGCAATTTGTACCAAATGACTACTACCGAGACTTACACCAACATCATCAAAGCCTTACCCAAGGTTCCAAAAGTGTGGAGGACTACCACAGTTAAGGAGATGGAGATGACTATGATTCAAGCAAATATTAAGGAAGATAGAAAAGCTACAATGGCACGGTTCTTATATGGGTTGAACCAGGAAATTGTTAACATAGTAAAGCTGCAGCACTATGTGGAGTTAGAGGACATGGTGCATATGGCAATGAAAGTAGAGAGACAACTCAAATACTAAGGAGGAAACAAGCATGCTACAACAACTTCGGCTTCCCATTCCACATGCAAAACGAATTAGGGGAAATCAAAAGAAGAAAAGGTTGTTTCCAAATCCAAGGAAGAGAAGGAGAAAGACAAAGACAAAGTGGGCAGCCATGAAAAAGGTACAACTTCTTCTCAACCTAGTAGGTACAGAAATACCAAGTGTTTTAGGTGTTTGGCTACTGACCATATTGCATCATAATGCCCAAATAAAAGAGCAATGAGTATGAGAGATGATGGTTTTATTGAGACCAATGATGAAGAGATTGATCATGAGTCCATGCCTTCACTAGAAAAGTCTAGTGATGTTGAGTATGCTGTCCATGGCGAGGTATTAGTAACTAGGAGAGCTTTAAATGTGCATGTGGTGAAAGATGAAAATGAGGAGCAGCGTGAGAATATATTTCATACTCGATGTTACATCTATGATAAGGTGTGTAGCATGATCATCGATGAAGGGAGCTGCACTAACGTAGCTAGTACCACATTAGTATAGAAGTTGGGGTTGCAATGCATAAAACATCCCAGGCCTTACAAACTTTAATGGTTGAATGAGTGTGGGGAAATTAGGGTGAACAAGCAAGTGCTGACACTACAAAAAAATAGGGTTATTAGTGATGGTTTTAAACCGTCACTAATACTCACAAAACCGTCACTACTAGTTTTAGTGACAGTTCTATGAGTATTAGTGACGGTTTTCAATTTGTCGCTATACCTGCCGTTACTTATACTTATTAGTGACGAAAATTTCAAATCGTCACTAATAATCGAGTATTAGTGACAGTTTTAATCCGTCACTAAAGAACGAAGCCCGTCACTATAGATTCTACACCAGATCGATCAAAAACCGTCACTAATGCTCTATTATTAGTGACGGTTTCAAATTCCTCACTATTGCTTCATTATTAGTGACGATTTTATATTCCTCACTATTAGTACATTATTAGTGACGGTTATAAAACGTTCACTATTACTCATTAGTAGTGACGGTTTAAAAAACGTCACTATTGGCCTTCTATTAGTGACGGTTTCAAAATTGTCACTATTTGTCTATTGTTAGTGACGGTTTCAGGGTCGTCACTATTGCTTTGCAGAACCGTTATTTATGGATTTAGTGACGATTTTAAACCGTCACTAAAGACATAGTATTAGTGACGATTTTGAAATCGTCACTAATACCTAAATTGCACAATTAATAGTGAAGTGAATTTTTTTCCAATTATATTATCTTGTAAAAATCTGATTCAAATTAATTCCTATAAAAACCATAATTGCAATTCAAATTTAAGTACAAATATATTATACAACTTCAAATTCAAATACAAAATATTATACAAATTCAAATTTAAGTACAAATATATTATACAACTTCAAATTCAATACAAAATATTATACAAATTCAAATTTAAATACACAACATTATAAAAATTCAAATTTAAATACATTCCATTTGTTCAAATAAAAAAAAAAAAAAGTGGAAAGCTGCATCCGAGCTGCATTACATTGTCCTAACGTTGTCACAGTTGCAAACCCCTACAAATTAAGAAAGTTAAAAAAATTAGTATACGGTTTTTGAAAATAAATCACTACGTAGCACATATACAGGCATAAAAAATAAATCACATCAAGATCAGATTGTAGAGGACGAAATAATCCACCCTTCAATCAGTACACACCAATACAAAGAATGAAAAACACAGCAACAATGCAAATTAGGCAGCGCACACTAGCATAAAGCAACATTATAGAACTTCAAAGGTTAAGTTCAAAAAGCAGTCACGACTACAGAATTCAGTATTCTAGGAGGAATCACAGATATACATAGCCTCGAATAACTGCAGGCACTTAAGCAGCCGTGCTGACACTCAATAAACAATCTACCAGCAGCTAGAAGCATTTGCAAGCAGGGCTAGGTGATCACGTACACACACAACATCATTACAGTATCTTCACTTGACAACTAATTAGAAGAAGAATCAGAAACATTTTTAAGTTGTCTTATGCTGAGGTAATGCATTGAAGATGTAATTTGGACTGCCACCACAACCTTGAGGCTTTGAAGGACATAATGTGAAATTTAACTAGTTAGATGGAAGGTATCATGGCTAAAATAAGCTTACGTTTTGATAGCCTTTGAATTTGTAAATATAACATCATAAACATTAATTAAACTACACAGTTCTCACATAGGTGAGCCTACATTGCCAAGCAGAAAAAAAAATTGATATATACTTGGACAATTACACCGTGCTTGCAGCAGTGCCTGCAGCAATGGAATACGGTCACTGCCAAGCAGCTGCGCATGAAACAATGAGATCAAATTCTTAGATTTGATTCATTTGTTGAAACTGAAGGAAGGTGTTGTAATAAAATGAAAAAAAAAATATGATTAGTTAAGGAAAGTTAAGAAGAAACAAGGCCTAGACCCCTTGACAGTTCTTACCTCCTGAAAAGTATAGGTCTCTTGAGAATTTTTAGGAAAAGGAAAAAGTTAGGACTCTAACTTATTTTGGAAATGTGATCGCCAAGATTTATTATTATTATTATTATTATTATTATTATTGTAATTATAAGCAACCAAATCCAAACTACTAGACAACGAACTAAAACGCACATGCAAAACACGTGAAATTTTGAACTAAAATGCACATGAAAACACGTGGACCGTAAAACAGATGCGTGGATACCCGGTGCGTAATCCAAAAAAAAAGAGAAAATTTTCCAACCAGTGTGCTTAGTTATATAAGAAATGCAAAAGGTAAATGATCGGATGCCCAAAAAGTATTCACATTTGGGAGCCTCTCAATCCACAAACAACAAAATTCATCCCAAGGAACAGTAGCTTCAGCCTTCTGGACAGGCTGGCTTCCTTTACTTATAAAACAAGGGATGAATAAGCATACGTGTTATCAAGGACATCATCGAAAAAAAGGCGTCAGGCAGAATATCAATCAGACAACAACGCATCCCACAGGCTTCTCCATTCTCAAGAACACGAAACAATCCAACAATTACAAATATGTACAGAGGGTGAAAATTTCCTATGTATGTGTGAAACAATGCAATACTATTGCCAGAAGTGTGCTTCAACAAAATAATCCTTATGAAACTTGGCAAAAAGAAAAGTGCACACCTCTCAAAAATGTTTATACTACCCTATTTTAATGGTTTTGCTGGATCTGACTCACAAGATTGTTCAATACTCCAATTTGAATGGCAGGCCCAAAATCTAATTGAACAGGGATAGCTTCTTCTTCTAAGTTTATCTTACGAGATATCCCTCGCACTTTTTAATGTTTCACGGCATGTTCCTCAAAACTCGACAATATTTCTACAAATTCCTTGTAGCAGAAAATTAAACTCTTAACTTGATAATAAAATAAAATCAATTTGATAAAAATGGAACATAGTACAATCTGTGGAGGGGAA
Source organism: Malania oleifera (assembly GCF_029873635.1). Classification (NCBI taxonomy): domain Eukaryota; kingdom Viridiplantae; phylum Streptophyta; class Magnoliopsida; order Santalales; family Ximeniaceae; genus Malania; species Malania oleifera. The sequence goes on along the minus strand of NC_080429.1, from coordinate 61,283,422 downwards.
GACATCCTCCATGAATCAGCTAGAATACTTACAATATTGCTGCTTTTGAGCCTTCGAATCCCTTCGAAGGTTGGATAGCAAAATCCCCCATAAATCTCAGAAGAATGCCCCTAAAGAGAAGCAAGAAAGATGACCCTGGCCCCCTAACGAAAAGAAAGAAAAACCTTTCCCTTTGTTGCTTTCTCCCCTGTACTACCGAACCTCCTTTTGCCCATTCTCACTTTGTCATAGTTGGGACCAGTTTATTTTCCACAATGAGCCCCCCATCTATTGGGATGTAGGCCGGATGACCATTTCTATCACCCCACCCCTGCCTACAGACCTGGATTTGCCTTTGGGCATAGTTCAAGGCCCCATCCCAATCCCACCAGGTGGCTTCTGCCTCCATTCCCAAATGCATTATCCCTAAAAACCCAAATCTGCCCAGCCAGCAGATTTTACACTCAACTTTAATAAATTCTACACTACAATGAAATGCAAAAAATTGACTTTTACAGTTCTACATCTTGAAACTACAACCAGCAACCTAAACACAACAATATTATGGTTCAGCAACCTCAAGACAACAACATCACAGGGTTACAGTGTACAGTAACACTACAATCCAACAATTTCAATTGCCAATGCATCTTCATCAAAGTCAGATGAATGAAGAAGAGATTCCAAACATAGATGGAAAAATATTAATCAGGAAAGAACCATTAGCTAAAAAAAAATGTAAAGGATCATGCAACTCAACAATCGGAATCACCAAAGACAGCTGCTTTCAAATGAAGCCATAGCCCAAATTCACAAAATTGCAACACGGGCACACAGAACACAGTAAATCCTTGAAATTCATTGAATTGCATTTCACTTCCTAATTTGACTTGCAACATACTCATGCTTGAAGTTTCATATTCTGGAAAATTTAAGTCCTTTAAAGATCTCAGTAAAGCTGAAATTGAAACTTAGGATCAAAATATCCCAATTTAAATTTCAGGAAGGGAAATTTAGTGAAACTTCAGGGACTTGTAGAGAGATAAATTGCCAAATTGCCGAATGGAAGAGGATATCAACAAGGAGTCCCTGATTTATTATTATTATTATTGTACTTATAAGCAACCAGATCCAAACTACGAGACAACGAACTAAAACGCACATGCAAAACACGTGAAATTTTGAATACAAGAAATATAAATAATAAAAATAATAATAATGATAATAAGACGAGTTGAATTCAGGTTAAGCATGCATCCTTCATAAACAAACAGCAACCACCACCACCACCATTCCCCCCCCCCCCCCTCCAGAAAATAGGAAAAAAAAAAAAATAGCAAAACAGTTGCTGCAAGGTGACAACAGTTTGTTTAGACTCAATTTTTTTTTTTTATCATTGTACAAGTTGGATGTGTATCCAATCAATTTTAGCAATTAATTTTTATAAGGGGAATGGTGAAATTTCAACCTTCTTGTATAGAATTTATATTTCTTTTGCATAAACATGATTTTGGAAAATCTTACTGAATTTTTTGGAGAATGGTTGTAGTCATTCTACATTTAAGTTGATAAAAATTTTATGAGTGAAAATAAGATTTTTATAAGGTATAAAAAAAAGTCCCATTTTCATTTAGACGATTTCAGTGATGAAGTTCTTCAATTTGTTAATTTGAACAGGTGGATTTGGTACTAGAATTCGTAGAATTGAAATATTTGGATGGACTTTTTCAATGTGTTTTGTCCTTGCATATGATCAAAATTTCATGGTAAAGTTGGGGCTTTTTGCATTGGCAGCTTCTCACTCAGAAAGATATCCTCTCATGCAAGGTAATATTTGTTTGAGAGATTGGGAGATAATAAAAATAGCATCATTAATTGCCTAGAGCAGGGCCATACAGGAGTAATATTTTACACCTACAATAGATTCATATTTTTATAAAGTACAGATACAAAGTTCTATTATACCATTTGTCATAGGGTCTAAGTTCACTGCAGAAAATTCAACACTGCAATGGCACCAAGTGGCACACATGGTTAAGTCAATTTCACAAACACACAAATTCATTGGTTAAGTCCTGCAATAGCAATTGAAACAACTTTCACAGGCCAACAGTAATTACAAGAGCAATGCCTCCCAAGCTTTTCTTTTATTGAAAGACAAGGTTTACACACTCTTAACATGTGTAGGAACACCATGCATGAATTACCCTTGTGTCCCATGCCACGTACATGATAAATTAATACATAGTTGATGCCCACAACTGCCTAGGGTCTACAGTTGACAACACCAACTGCCTAGGTAGTGATAGACACATCCAACATTTGCCAACAAATCTAAAACAAGTTATGCTTACAATTATGTGGCTAAAAACATGCTCAAGTGTCAACACACAAAATTTCCCCCCAGCCAAGCCTGTCTGCTAGCCTTACAAGAAGAAACTCCCAAGTAACTGGCCAGCCAAGTCAACATGTCAAGACTGCAAACATTTGACTGACCCTACATGCTACTTATGGGTCAACACTTTGTGTCAAGCATGGTTCCCTTTAACCATGAATAATTTCATGTCCCAACATCACCATGTCAATAAGGCAGTTGACATAATCGAGTTAACCATCCAACCATGTCAACCAAAACCAGTCACCATAAGCAACCCTGTCAAGGACCATGGCCCTAACCATGTCCATCTCTGACCATGTCAGCCAAGTCATTAGTTCTTCTAATGGTAAATTGTTTCATCTAAATATTCCTTATTGATTCTTTTGATTCAGGTTACAATTTTGATTTCTTATGGTTGCCTATCATACTTATTCAAAAAATAAGGATAAAGTATTTATTCTAATTGAAATCCTCATGCATTTTCTATTTCAATTAATTGTCACTAGTTTTTACATACCTTCTAATGAGAGAAAGACACCCAAAAAACCCCAAGGATAACTTAAAAAAAGGTAGTTCTCAATAAAAACTCACCAAAGTCAAAGAAAAACCTCTCAGATAGCAATTGATCCCTACAGAAGCACAATATAGGGATCCTCTTGTTTGATATTCTATGTATTTGAGTGGACCAATATAGTTGCACATAGAATAACTTCTTGATCATGGAAAAATTTTAGTGAACATTACTTTTTGTGTACCAGCTGAACTAGCCAACACAGATTCAGAGTTCACAGCACTATTTTTGAAGTCATATTAGGCTCACCAATGCCTCAAACTGTCACTGTTTCTAAAGGGGGAAAAGAAACTGTTGACCCTATGGGTCACGCCCGGTTTTTATTATGAAAGATACTCATTATATATCTAATGGGTGTTTGAGAATATGTGCAGGAACCAAAACTGTCAAAATCATAATATACATGCACATGGAGAAAATGAAGAACCAAAGACAAATCTTTTATTAAGTGTTGTAATATATATATTCCTCGTGCACATTTGGTCTGTAATAGTAAATTAGGTTATTTGGCTTGTAATAAGCACACACAACACATGCATGGTTTAATCTGTAAGCTCAAACCAAATAGTGACCTATAAATGACCTTAGGGCTTTCCCTTCGGTCGACCGACACTAAACTTTTTCGGTATCTCTATTTTGGACCCAAGTGATCCTAGGACACACACATGTACACATATGATTGTTAGACACTTAAATAGGGTTCGTATGTCTCAAAATAGGACCGAAATGCACACTTGGTGCACTTTCGGTCAACCGACCCTTGCAGTTCATTCTGCCTCGGTCAACTGAACCCAAGTCCTGATCAACTATTAACCAAGGTCCTGGCTGACCGAGACCTTATAGTTCATTTGACCCCGGTCGACCGAACCACTTGGGAGTCAACATTTTGACCTCCCGGTCGACTGAGAACTTTTGTTCTCCAACTACCTGGTCGACCGGAGGGTTCTCGGGAGAATTCCCAGCCGTCTGATCGACCGAACCAGGCATTTCAAATCGGCCTGGTCAATTGAACCTCGGAAATTTAGGAAATCGCCCACTTCCAGTCGACCGAACCCTCAGTTGATTACGCATCAAAACTGCGTAATTGGGCATTGTTATCCGGGCTTTACGGTTTATATTTTTAATTAAATGTCCAAAATTATCCAATATTTTAATAAAGTACCAAAATCATCATTCTTGAACTTTATTGCACTATTTATGAAGTTTTGGTATTTTTTTGTCGCAGGAAAATTCCCGGGAACCAAAACCAACACCTGTTTGTATTTCATGCATAACTTCTCTGTCCGAGCTCCGATCGAGAGGATTCAAATTTTTGGAGAAATAGAAAAGGATTATCTACAACTTTAATGTTTTGAGTTTTGTGAGATACGGGCTCCAGAAAAGTCATATTTGCGATGAACAGAGAATGAAAAAAATGAAAAAAAAAATATAACAATCCAGGTCGGGTCTCCCATCTGGGTCAATCCTCTCCATCCGAGTCTAGGGCAACCCCTCCTATTTAAGCTCCCTTCTTCTCCTATGCAGGGTGTGCCTCCGGCACCCTTCTCTCTCCTTCAAACTCTCCTCTCTTCTTCTCCTTTTCTTCTTCTTCTTCTCTTCTCTTTACTTTGATTTATTCTCATCTTCTCGCTCTTTCTCTATTTCTATTTGTTTTCTTTTTCTTCCCCTAAGCTCTGCAAACCTGAGACTCAGTCCTCCCTTCTCTTTCAGTCCTCTTCTTCTTCCTTTAGTCAACAATTCCAGCCGTGGCAGCCCCTGTTCTAGCACCTACGACTCCATCACAGCAGCCACGGTCGAACACAGCACCAGCAGCTCCTCTGCTCAACCTGCAGAAGACCACCACGACCCCCTACTGCTGCCATCAACAGCAACACCACAGCAGCAGCTTCTCCCCTTCTCCTCCTCATCCAGCTCTCCACGCACCAGCCCAACCTTCACTCCAGCTCTCCACCACACAGCAGTCCTAGCAGAGCATAGCAGCTCCAGCAGATCAGCAAATCTCCTACGGCCTAAAACATTCATGGCTTTTCTTTTTTTCTCTCTCTCTCATCTTTTCTTTCTTTTTATATAATTTTTGGTTAGTTGAATAAGTGTTAAATGTTATCTTTTGAAGATTATTTAAAGTTTTGAATTTGAATACTGTGTTAGTCGGATAATTGTTAAGTATTAATTTTTTTTGGGTTATTTGAAATTTTGAATTGCGAATGCTATTTAAAGTGCTTTTATTATGGTAGTATTCATTTATTTTCTTAGATAAAAATTAGTGGTATATTTAGCTAGTAGTAGTTAATTTTTGGTTCTTTTTGAAGCTCAGCTTAATTAGGGTCAGATTTATCAAAGTTTGCATTTTTATTGTGTTTCGATAGCATTTAAATTTAGGTTTTTTTTTGTGTTTTTTTTTTATTTTGGTTCGAGTTCTTGATTTTTGTTAAATTTTCGATTTTTAATGTGTGTGTGTGTGATTGAGTTTCCATTATGTGCTTTAATTCCATGATCAATGTTACCATTTTTAGTCAACGCGTGTCCCAATGTTTCCTTGAGTAGATTAGAGTTTCCGTTTTTGCTCTCAATTTCACTGCATGCTAGGTTTAGAGTTTTGTTTGTTTCATGTTTAAATTGTGATTGTGGTTGCGTATTTTTAATTCCATGTTTAAATTTTCCATTTTTAGTTAGTATGCTCTAGTGTTTCCTTAAGTAGATTAGGGTTTTCACTATTGTTATTTAATTCCGTGCGTGCTAGTTTTAGAACTTTAATTTGTGTTTTCATTTAAGTCTCCACAATCTTGAAAACCCGAATCTGAACTAAGTTCAGTGCAATTTAATTTTGATTGGGAGAACGTTAAATCTAAGATTAAACGCATTCCCTGAGGAGACGATCTAGCCCTTGGGCTTAATATTACACGACAGAACTCCTATACTTGGGATAGCTTTTGAGCTGCTCATTTTTCGAGTGAGTCAAGTTTTTGGCGCCGTTGTCGGGGAATGTCGTTCTTAGTCTCAATTTTGCATTTTTCTCGTCATTTTTATTAGTTTTATGAAAAAGAAAAAAAAAAAGCATAAAACAAAAACAGAAATTGTTTTTTTGAGTTTTGAAAAATGGCTGCACCCGCACGATAATGGATTTTTTACAACTTGAATATGCCATTGCATCCTCTTCCACTATTTTGCCTTATGATGAGCTTAATTTCATGATGCAGCGCGGGAGAACGTCATTGCTCCCCGAGTTCTACGGGACGGAATCTGAGTGCCCATATCAGCACTTAGCAGAGTTTGAATTAACCTGTAACATGTTTTTCTCTCATGCTAAAACTGATGAATCTATTCAACTGAATTTATTTCTTGCTACTTTGCAGGATAGGGCACCGATTTGGTTTCATTCTATGAGACCTTATTCTATCACTAATTGGGTTGATATGGAGCGTGAATTCCTGCATGCATTTTGTCCCACACAGAAAACTCAATTTTTGTAGGAACAGATTCTTAATTTTGTGCAGCAGGATGACGAGACATTTTGGGCTTGCTAGGAGAGATTCAAGGATCTACTAAGCACTTGTCCATATCACGGGTTCCACTCATGGAGGTTAGCTGATTGTTTTTATATTGCTCTTACCCCTGATTGCAAGTGTTTTGTCCAGACTATGTCTAATGGAGAGCCCGTCAGCGAGGATCCAGATCAAGTATTATCATTCTTTAATTACTTAGCTGACAATGTCCCACAGTGGAACACACGATGCACTCAGGCACCCATAACTACACACCCTATTGGCACAATTAGTGGTGGAGATGTATACGAGCCATCAAACTTCCCAAATACCCCTCCGCCTCAATATCAGCCATAACAGATCTCTCCGAGCTGTACGTCGTCATACCTTTTCGAGGATAGCATAACACAGATGGCGAACATGCTCCAACAATTCATGCAAACTCAAGTCGATCATAATAATGAATTGCGGGATACCATTAATGCGATAAGCACGCAATTGGACATCTTAGAAAACGAAGAATTGCCCGTGGAACCTCAGCCTAGTCCTCAAGAGTACCAGCAGTTACACCAACAAATACACGATATTTCTCTTGAGACAGCAGAGACCACCACTACTTTGAGAAGTGAGAAAGAATTTCCCCACCCTGAGATGCTCATCGTTGGACAACCAGTTGTCCCAGCACTAGGAGTCACGGCTGAACTAGAAGAGGTCAAAGAAAAATTAGAGGAAACGGGGCCAGAAGTAGAGCAGTTAGTTGATGAGGAGACTGATACTCATATGAAGTACCAACCTGTGGTACCTCATACTCCGAGCTCAAAAATCGTGAAACCGTCACTCCCGCCTGAATCAGATGTTAAGGAGCCTAATGTGGAGGCAGACTTCTGCAGTGGTATGATGATATGTACACTCGATAAAGAGGGTGACCAGTCTGGTGATCATATAATTTTCAAAGAACCAGGTAAAACATTTAATGTTAATGCTTCTGAAGAACTGCAGGTAATTATTCCAATAACTTCCTATCACACACTAGTTCGTAAAGAAGCACATTTCCTGGACAAAATGTTGAATAAAGACCCTTTCTTATTCACACACGAGGGTCAACTTGCACACAAATTGTTTGGTATTTTGACACGCATTAATTTATCTGAGGTTGATTTTCGTGCTGGTATGAAGACTGATCCACTGTAACGACTCAAATTTGGAGACCCACCAATGCAATTTATAGACCTGTGGCCACCAGACAAAATTCCTCCTGAGCCTCCACCAGACAATTGTGATGTTTTTCTTTTCCTTCTTTTCCTTTTATTTTATCTTATTTTATTTTTTTTTAGTTTTCAGGACCATTTTCTCATAGTTCGATTTTTGTTATTTCGCCACTCAGGTACGCTTTACTTTTCCCGTGCACAGTCCTTTCTATTTCCCCTATGCTTTCACATTGAGGACAATGTTTCATTTTAGTTGGGGGGGATGAGCATTTGCATGTGACATTGTGCACGTACATATATCGGGTTTTTAATTTAAAACAAAAAAAAACAAAAAAAAATCAAAAAGATAAAAAAAAAAAAAAAAAGAAAGAAAAGAGGAGCACTGAAGGATTACATTGCATTGTGCCATGCTTAACATTGCGTATACCCTTTGCATACTTGCATATAACTTATGAATGACACACTTGAGTCAATCATGCGTAGTTTCTCTCTATATGATCTTATGACTCCATGAAGAATCGATTGGTAGTACATTCGTGTTAATTTGACTATATAATTTCCTGTATTTACACGGCATCTCACGAGGCTGAATAAACACATTCACGTGATTCATTGCACTTAGGGTTTCTTGTGAGCACTGAGTAGCACCCGTGGAGACTATGACACCTTGTGAGATATCCTTGAGCTATTTATCATCCTTTTGAGCGTTAATATCAAATCAGAGTTCATGGAACTCAATTCTCTTTTTCTGGATGATTCCTTTGTACACTAGTCTATGTTTTGATTTACTAGCCTAGAGGTGACACCTAGTGGGGAGATAGAAATCTAGGTCTTGTAGCCTACTCAAGATGTGAAGGCTGAGCCACCCCTAGAGATAGACTTAATTCATGGACCCCTATTTGAGCTCAATTCTCATTGATGGTATAAAGATTACAAAAGAAGTGTAATATTGTCCTTATTACTCAAGAAAAGACAAAAAATAAAGAATGAGCAAAAAAAAAAAAGCAATACACATACGCATGAAATGAAATGTCAGTGCCGGCCCAAATACATATCACAAAAGGTCAAGGACGATACATATTTTCCACGTATGAAGATGCTTCAACCGGTTAATGCCTCAGATGTATTCACAACAAGTTTGTGAGTAAGTTGATCTAGGGTGGTCTCAGTTGGATATGGCGAGTAGGTGAGAAGATGCTAGGGTGAAGGACCCAACACCTCATAGATAGGCTAGATCCTTTCCAGACTAGTCCACTCCATATACTTAGCGTTGTTCCTTTTAATATGTGGGATGTTTGATCATGACACTCCTCCTCACATATGACGAGTGAACCCATTTTCTTTGAGTGTTTTTGAGGGTATACCAGTTAGGCCGAGTCAAAGCGACCATTCTGTAGGTGTCCACTGGCATCCTAGGTGTACTGAGTCACACACATCACACACACCTCGAGAGTTTACCTATTTATACTCGAACTTATATGATTGCATTAACTCTGAATGTGCCTCTGATTAACTTCATGTGAGTATACTGCTCTTAAATCACATATAAACGATGAAACTTGCATGAGTGACGTGCCTTTGAGTCGTGTGCATTGAATACGAACGAGCTTGTATGAAATTCAGTTATGTTCTTATACGTGAAGTGGTATAGTTATGTCGCATGTGCATTGATTTCATGATCACCAGAGTATGTAGTTGTAGACACCACCCTGAGATTCATTCACGTCATTTGCTAGAGACTAGCAAAACGTTAGTTGGGGGGTGTGATTACGCGTCAAAACTGCGTAATTGGGCATTGTTATCCGGGCTTTACGATTTATATTTTTAATTAAATGTCCAAAATTGTTCAATATTTTAATGAAGTGCCAAAATCATCATTCTTGAACTTTATTGCACTATTTATGAAGTTTTGGTATTTTTTTGTCACAGGAAAATTCCTGGGAACTAAAACCAACACCTGTTCGTATTTCATGCATAACTCTTCTGTCCAAGCTTCGATCAAGACGATTAAAATTTCTAGAGAAAGAGGAAAGGATTATCTACAACTTTCATGTTTTTAGTTTTATGAGATACAGGTTTTAGAAGAGTCAGATTTGCGATGAACATAGAATGAAAAAAATGAAAAAAAAAATATAACAATCCGGGTCGGGTCTCCCATCCGAGTCAATCCTCTCCATCCAGGTCTAGGGCAGCCCCTCCTATTTAAGCTCCCTTCTTCTCCTACGCAGGGTGTGCCTCTGGCACCCTTCTCTCTCCCTCAAACTCTCCTCTCTTCTTCTCCTTTTCTTCTTCTTCTTCTCTTCTCTTTACTTTGATTTATTCTCGTCTTCTCGCTCTTTCTCTGTTTCTATTTGTTTTCTTTTTTTTCCCCTAAGCTCTGTAAACCCGAGACTCAGTCCTCCCTTCTCTTTCAGTCCTCTGCTTCTTCCTTTAGTCAACAATTCCAGCCATGGCAGCCCCTGTTCCAGCACCTACGACTCCATCACAGCAGCCACGGTCGAACACAGCACCAGTAGCTCCTCTGCTCAACCTGCAGCAGACCACCATGACCCCCTGCTGCTGCCATCAATAGCAACACCACAGCAGCAGCTTCTCCCCTTCTCCTCCTCGTCCAGCTCTCCACGCACCTGCCCAGCCTTCACTCCAGCTCTCCACCACACAGCAGTCCTAGCAGAGTGTAGCAGCTCCAGCAGATCAGCAAATCTCCCACGGCCTAAAACTTTCATGCCTTTTCTTTTTCTCTCTCTCTCATCTTTTCTTTCTTTTTATATAATTTTTGGTTAGTTGAATAAGTGTTAAATGTTATCTTTTGAAGATTATTTAAAGTTTTGAATTTGAATATTGTGTTAGTCGGATAATTGTTAAGTATTAATTTTTTTTGGGTTATTTGAAATTTTGAATTGCGAATGCTATTTAAAGTGCTTTTATTATGGTAGTATTCATTTATTTTCTTAGATAAAAATTAGTGGTATATTTAGCTAGCAGTAGTTAATTTTTGGTTCTTTTTGATGCTCAGCTTAATTAGGGTCAGATTTATCAAAGTTTGCATTTTTATTGTGTTTCGATAGCATTTAAATTTAGGTTTTTGTTTGTGTTTTTTTTTATTTTGGTTTGCATTCTTGATTTTTGTTAAAGTTTCGATTTTTAATGTGTGTGTGTGTGATTGAGGTTCCATTATGTGCTTTAATTCCATGATCAGTGTTACCATTTTTAGTCAACGCGTGTCTCAATGTTTCCTTTAGTAGATTAGAGTTTCCATTTTTGCTCTCAATTTCAGTGCATGCTAGGTTTAGAGTTTTGTTTGTTTCGTGTTTAAATTGTGATTGTGGTTGCGTATTTTTAATTCCATGTTTAAAGTTTCCATTTTTAGTTAGTATGCTCTAGTGTTTCCTTAAGTAGATTAGGGTTTTCACTATTGTTATTTAATTCCATGCGTGCTAGTTTTAGGACTTTAATTTGTGTTTTCATTTAAGTCTCCACAATCTTGAAAACCCGAATTTGAACTAAGTTCAGTGCAATTTAATTTTGATTGGGAGAACGTTAAATATGAGATTAAACGCATTCCCTGAGGAGACGATCTAGCCCTTGGGCTTAATATTACATGACAAAACTCCTATACTTGGGATAGCTTCCGAACTGCTCATTTTTTGAGTGAGTCAAGTTTTTTTGGCGCCATCGCCCACTTCCAGTCGGCCGAACCCTTAGTTCAAAAACTCCCTGGTCGACCGAACCATATAAGTCCTGGTTGACCGAAACTGATCTGGTCGACCGGACCTCTCGGGTTGCCATCATTTTTACCGTGGGTTAAATATTTTTAAATAGGGTTAAATTGATTTAAATGTCATTAAACTTTTCCAATAATCCCTAATAGGTCCCTGATGGTCAAATATTTTGGTTTGTCTATATATACTCCTTCATTTGGGAGAATTAAGTGTGATTAGCAAGAACCAAAATCAAAATTTCTCTCTCAAGCTAAATATTTCCCATTGCTTATACTCTTTCAAAATCCACTCAAGCTTACCTTCTTCATCTATCTACATCATTTGTAAGTGTATTGAGTGTTATTGCTTAGAAGGTTTGCTCTCTCATTTGTTGTGTATTTGAATCGATTTTTCTTTGAGAGCATAACCTAAGTATTCTTAGGTGACTTTTCTAATAAGCCTACCCTAAGAAGACTTGTGTTAAACTTCCTAGTGTTGCATTCTCATTGCAATAGTTTAGGAGGTTTGTATTTGGTTTTGGCTTGAAAAAATATTTTCAAACCTACTCAAATATCTTCTAAAATCTTTATTGAAATATTTTTGAAAAGATATTTGTGTTTGTTACATTAATCTTTGTGACAATATTTATTCAAGTATATATCATTTGCTGAATACAAAGATCATCTACTTTGCAATCCAAGCATATACATATTCACGTGATTAAGATACTCTGCTAGTTGATATTCGTAAGGCTTGATACTCTGTGTGAACACGTTTGATTGAATATTTTGAAATACATAGATTATTATTGACACTCTCACGTACGTACAACACTAATAGAAAATCTATTTGAGAGTTGAACTACTTAGACCACACTGAACTTACATTATTAAATCATCTGTGGTGTATGTGATATTGTGCGCATTTGTGGTACAAATCTTCTTTACATGAAAGCACCCATATATTGTACCTTTTGATTGTATATCTGAGAGATTCTAGGTGTGGCCTGAGGGGGCGATATTCCAGCCCGGTAAGGATTTGTGTAAAGGTTGAGGTCAGCCCTGTGATAATTTGACCTGATTTGTATAGGTGCCGCTCCACCTGTTCAAGTGAGCAAGTTAGTGTGATAATCCTTGTGCTGGTTAGCCAAGGCAGGGACAGGCAGTTGGCCAAACCTCGATAACATATCTGTGTGTCACCCTTTATTTATTGCTTTCTGGTGCTTGTGCAATTAATTAAACTGCTTCATTTAATTTCTAATATAATTATATTGTTTGCATTAGATTGACCATAGGATTGTGAACATACTGTCGTTAGGAGGAATACCTAGGGGTTAAATTTTAAAAATACCATTTCACCCCCCCTTTTGGGATCACGGTAAAGCTAACAGAAACCAGAGAAACTAAGGGAAGCCAAGGAAAACTAGAAATGAAGGTAGTTCTCAACAAAAATCTCACCAAAATCAGAGAAGAAACTCTTAGATAGCAAATGACTCCTATAGAAGCACAATATGGGGATCCTCATGTTTGATATTCTATATTTTAATGGATTGCAGCCAATGTCAATATCTTTTTGCAGTTGAACCCTACATACACAATGTCAATGGTTTCTCACATAGGTGAGCCTATATTGCCAAGTATAGAAAAAAAAAATTGATATATACTTGGACAATTACTACATCGTGCCTACAGCAGTGGAACACGGTGGCTGCCAAGCAGCTGCGCATGAAACAATGAGATCAAATTCTTAGATCTGATTCATTCGTTGAAACTAAAAGAAGGTGTTGTAATAAAATGACAAAAATATGATTAGTTAAGGAAAGTTAAGAAGAAACAAAGCCAAGACCCCTTGATAGATCTTACCTCCTCAAAAGTATGGGTCTCTTGAGAATTTTTAGGAAAAGGAGAAAGTTAGGACGCTCACTTATTTTGGAAATGTGTTCTTCTTGTAACTAGTCTATACTGGAATATTGTTGTAATCTTACAATAATAAATATTTTTATTCAAATTATTCTTTCACCATCTTCTCATTGTAGTAATGTTTTGGCTATTCTCTTTCTTGTGCTGGATTCAATTTTCCAAATTTACTGCTAAAGCTTTTCTTTTGTTTTTTCTTTTTTCTTTCCCAGGTCTGCTTTGTCTTTAAAAACTCTTCCTGCTAACTTTCATTTACTATCTGTCGTAAGAGTGAATTCATTGAATATTTGAACACATTTCTAAAAGATATGGAATAATGGAAGGAATTGTTTGCCAATTGTTTGTTAGATTTAAAGATTGGCAAATCAGGGGTCTCTTGAAGGAATAGATGCACTACTTGGTTTTCCTTTACACCTTCCTTCTTCTAAGGTAAGAGATCATGAAACTAAATTGGATGTTCTCACTAGCATTGTCAATTTTTTAAAAACCATTATAAATATTGTAGTTATTTTTCTATTGAATTTATGAAAGAAATACTCTTTTCATTTGTAAAGTTAATTTTAACACCCTTGAATTGTTGAGGTCTTACTCTTAAATTTTAGAGTAAAACTATTTTCTGGACTCATAAATTCAGTAAATTTAATTTTTTCTTATCATTGGAAATGCATTTGTTTGAATTACATTGTCAATAATTGTTTTGTGTTTGTTTGCTGAGATACTGAGGACCCAACTGGAAGCTTGTTTGATGTATAAGAATGAAGAAATGATGTGAAGAACATATCTGTAAGCAAAGAAGCCTAGAAATAGAAAAAAATATGAGGTTTATTCTGTAAATATACAGATTGAGACTTGTATATAAAGCTAAAATGTGTTGTAATTTTGTGGAAAAAGGACTCACCTGCAAAGAGTTTTAGGGGATGACAATGTATTGATTGTCAAATTTGCTAATAGAGAGATAGACCTCAACACTTCTGCGACCTGTTCTGGTAATCATTACATTGCCTACAAAAGTATTGCTAATCATGACTTTTTATTGGTCTGTTGTTTATCTAAGTCAATTCATGATAGTTTGTTGTAAGGAATTCTTGTTGGTCTATGTAATTACAATTTCACCAAGACTTTATGTGCATGCTTTTAGTAAGATACTGTAATGAACTATCTACTGTTCCTAGTGATTTTCTTTGCTCCCATTTGTCATTGTTATATTTTAATTGCTTTAGGTAATAATTTATTCAAGTGCTTTGTTAAGTTTTATTGTTTTAGGAGTTAGATTTCCTTGATAGAAGTGTTTTTTGGAAGAATGATGCGAAAGAATGTTGGATGTTAAGGGTGTATTCAATTCGAGACAATGATGGAATACTAAACTAAATTCAAACTTGATTGATCTTGTAATTAATGAACTCAAACTCAACTTGACTATGAGTTCTTAAAATTTGAGCTCGACTCAATTGAGCTCTATTTAAAATATTATTAAATATATTTATAAAATTTATTAGAATATATACAATTTATATAAGACATATAATAAAGAACTTATACAATATAAAAAAATACATAAATAACAAAAGCTTGATTACGATGGTCATTAGTGCTATGAAAGTCAAAACTCAATTTGTCAAGGTACTCGAGTAGCTGGAAGTTGACTCATTTACACACCTATAGTCGTGTGCTTACTTGTAATAGGGGGGGGGGTGGAGATTGGGGATGATTGGGGTGTTTGGTGTGATTTGAGGGAGTTTTTTTATGTACTCACTGCTAATTCAGCGACCCACTGCTGCAAAGTACATGTCTCTTTCTAGCTTCTTATGGGTCTTTGCTTCAATTCATTGCCCCAGCGACAGTGTTTTTGTTTATGGAGTTGCTAAACAATTCTTCAATCTAACACATAATGTTGAGTGTCTTGAAAGGATTAATTATGGTTCAAGTTCATGATTGGATTCTAGACATATACCTTGGAAAATATTTTTAAAAGAGTGTCTCTACATATCCATTTGATCTGTCTACCATATCATAGTTCTATATTGAATTTCTACTTGAGAGTTCGATTCAATCTAATTAGGTCATTGATTAGATAGGCAGACCATGACATTATACCAATAATTATTAAATATCTATTGATGTATTTTGAAAGTAAAAAAAAAAAGGATAAAGTATTTATTCCAATTGAAATTCTCATGCATTTTATATTTCAATTAATTGTCACTAGCTTGTACATACCTTCTAATGAGAGGAGTCACCCGCATCATCTGGACGGGATTAACACATCATTTTTTCCATTTGCACTTTCCAATCCTTGATGGCTTGCATCTCCGCTTCCCAGTTTGAGATATTTTCTTTCAATTGCTGGCTCTTCGCTTCCACCATTTGCACCCGGATAACCATCGCCTCCTCTCGAGCCTCGGTAGTTCGACGCTCTTGGTCAATCTCAACACGAGACGCCGCACTGAAAGAAGATGATGATGTTGGGGTGACGTATCCACTCCCAAGACCATTCAACCAGCCACCTGATCGTTGCCCAAGCACTTGAGTGCAGATCTCGTCATCCGTCATCAGCTGACTACCCTCTGCAATGGGTGCTTCCCGCAGCTCAAGCATCCTTGCCTATTTTCATTCATTAAAATGATGAAAATGAAGAAATAAGAATACAACTGACGTTTTGAATAAGAGAATGAACTAAATAATCTGCTTAACTTACATGTTTCATCTGCGCACCCTGGCAACACTCCCTCGATGTCCTCTGATGTGTTCTCTGATACAGATCCGACCTCGACTCTAGGTCACCAGTGACGGGATCACACTACATTATCATATAAAAGTTCATTAATATGAATTCATTGGTGTCAATATAAATAACACTTGTTAAGTGACGGTCAGATAGTTTCGTAGCAATTACCTTTCGATGATTGACGAACAATTTCGAGCCACCACAATGCGTCGTATCTAGTTTGCTGCGATTCACAGCATTTTTCTCACAGATAGCCTACAAAATAGATGTAATCACTTTTTTTTATTCACATAAATATGAAAAAGTAGTTATTGTAATTAATAGAAACACATCACCTGATAGTTAGGGTCATGAAAATGGCGACACACCACCCGCCAATCCTCTAGGGAGATCTTATCGTATGGGTGCGCTTTTGTCTGATCTCCCATCTCCCTAAAATGGTTGAGCATTTTGCTGCGATAGGTCTTAAACCGAGAGCACAACTGTGTGTTCACCGCCTTTTTCACATGGTCTGCGGTGAAAATGTCCATATCAAACTCTTCTTGCATATGAAATATATATATTGAATGTTAGAGAATCTTTAGTGTAATATATTAAAAGTGAAAGAAATGTTTTAGGGTTACTTACCAAGATGCGCTCATATAGAACCAAGCGCTAAGCCTCCGTCACCTTTGGCTAGGTGAAGCAAGTGGCTGGAGCATATTAGTGACATATAATCCCAAGCTCCCATGACCAGAATGTGCACCAATCGTCAAGAGGGGCCGTAAAGCCTGGAGAAATGTCAATATGGATCCGCCGCCCAGTCCTCTCCACGTGCTTCTTTAGCACAATGTTCTTCATTGCACCGCCGCCTGCACTCGTATGCGTCATAAAGGTCGATGCTGAAAGAAGAGTTAAAGAACAATAACATAATCATGCACGTGAAATGATAGTAAATATATTATTCTAAATCAAATAAGCATAACCTTACCAATGCTACTGATTATGGATGACAACTCACCCTGGGCATGATCCCCAACTGATGTATTGATGTTGGGCTGGGGTCCCGAGGGCTTAAATGGTGCCGCATCAGCCCCGACGTGCTCAGTCGCTCTCGATGATGACCCATCATCCTCGCGGGATGATATCGTTGATAGCCTAGCCTAAAGTAAAGGGCGGCGACCTCTTGGGGCCATGTCTGCAAAACATTTCACAAGTAAATATTAGAAGATTGGATATTAGATGGATGCATAGTAAATATATTTTCACTTGTTCTCACATGTTAAATACACGGTGACAACATAACACGCTTACCCCCTATACGTCCTCAATATGAGTATCATCCTCACTTTCTATAGTGTCTTCCTCTTCACTGCAGCACTCAACCATAGTTTCATCTTCCCTATCAATTTCATCACTGTCGATGAAGTCAACATGTACAAAAGGTTCAATTCTAATGTCAACAATTCCTACGTGTTCTTTCATGGCACCAACCCTATTTAATGGTATAAGATCGACTCCTTCCTTGGAAAGATTGATAGTAGATTGCGTTGCTACGGGATCAGATGGCTGATCTTCTTGGAAAGCATCATCGCTGACACTCTTCTCCCTATCTACGATTTCTGTAATATCATACAAACTTCGAGGAGGATTTTTTTGGGCCACATGCCATTCACCCTTTAATTTGGTGTCCTTAAGGCATAACACTTGTTCTACCTGAGTCGAAAGCACAAAAGGGTCGTTTTGATACCATGTTTTACTAAAATTGACACTAGTAAAGTAGGCATCCATATTTATCCCGCTCTTTTTATTTCTAATGTCCCACCAGGTACACTTGAAGATGTGGACAAGTATGTTAGCTCCATAGTGAAGCTTTATAATGTCATCCAACACACCAAAATAGTCAATTTCCTCATCTCCTTCTGTGCCTAGCACCGCAACGCCACAATTTTGGGTTCTTCTATGCAGTTCGAAGGACTTGGTATGAAAGCGTAAGCCGTTGACAATGCAACCGCTGTAGCGGTTAACTCATTGATCGGGGCCACATGCCAACACGTACAAATATTTACTTGCTGTTGGTTCTTTATTATAATACATGAATTTCATCTATTAATTACAAAGGACTTTAGATGAGTAAACCATTAATATTAAAAATGTACATTGCAGCGAACTTAGGCAGTAGTTGTTACTTACACGACACCCAAACCAATTGACAAATTCCTTCTTATGTCTTTCGACAACATTCCTTTCATTTTGAGTGAAAATTTTAGCTTTATGTTCGCTATATGCAACACTAGTACATGTTAATGTCAACTAAGTATATATGCATATGTAAATACAATTCGAAGTAAGGAGTTTTGAACCACGTACTCGATATATGGAATAATTTCATCACAATTATTGAGGACATAAAAATGTACCTTTCGTAGGTCGTCCATATCAATGAAATCGTAAACCCGTGCACCGAACGGCCGAACATTTCCTCGAAATATAGAGCTCCTTGGTTCTTCATCTTCGGCATTAATAGCATGAACGTCTGCATTTCGCTCCTCATGAGTGAACCTTGTTTCAATATCATGTAGATACATTGAGCAAACTGCAAGACATTCACTATCAATGTATGCCTCAATGATTGAACCTTCCAGTCGTGCTTTATTGTGCACATACCCCTTCAAAGTGGATTAAAACCTGTGCAGTTTACACATCATTAGTGAGTTGTACACAAAAAAAAAAAAAAACAAGGAAATCATAAGAACATTGTAGGACTTTATAATGTACCTCTCAATAGGATACATCCAACAATATTAGACCGGTCCTCCAATTATGGCCTCCATTAGTAAATGGACGGCTAGGTGGACCATCACATCGAAGAATGCTGGCAAAAATATTTTCTCCAGCTTGCATAGTATGATCACAATGTCCTCTACTAACCATTCAAGTACGTTTATGCTCAATTTTTTGGGGCACAACTATCGAAAGAAGATCCCCATTTCAATCAGCACCAAGCAAACATCTTCGATCAAGTTTCCACGAAGGAAAATGAGTAGAACTTGTTGCAAAATGATGTGACAGTCATAAATTTTCATTCCTAACATCTTCTCTTCCCTCGTGCTTATGCATCGAGATATGTTCGATTCATATCCATCAAGGAACTTCACTGATTTAAACCATTCGAAGAAATTATTCTTCTCATCTTTCGAAAATGTGTAATAGGCTGATGACATGAGAAGTTTGTCCCCATCACGAATCAGTTGCAACTCAAGCCGTATTCCCATATCTTTTGTATCCCAATGAGCATTTGCGTTGTCCTTTGTCTTCCTATTTATATCCAACAATGTACAAATGACATTCTGACAAATGTTCTTCTTGATGTGCATGACATCCAGGTTATGGCGTAGGGGAAGATCTTTCTAGTATGACAACTTGATGAAGATGCTTCTCTTTGTCCAATTTAACTCCCACTCAGCACGTTTTCTTTTTTCTACTGCTAGGTGATTTCCCAACATTCGTTCAGGATTTCCATTAAAGCTTATGACACCACGAGTCCTCCAAGGATGTCGAGGTTGTAAAAAATGACGATGACACATAAAACATAACTTGCATCCATGCTTTAAGGATAAGGACCTAGCATCCTTATTATACACTGAGCATGCTAAGTAACCTTTTGTGCTCCAGTCCGACAAATTGCCGTAGGCGGGGAAATCATTAATTGTCCGCAAAAGTACAGCATGCATCCGAAATGTTGTCTCGATTTGCACGTCAAATGTCTCCACTCCTTTTTCCCATAGTTCTTTCAACTCATCAATTAATGGCCTCAAGTAAACGTCAATATCATTACCAGGTGCCCTCGGTTCAGGAATAAGTAGAGACATATAAATGAAGGGTTCTTTCATGCATCGCCATGGTGGCATATTGTTTGGCATCATCATAACTAGTCATATACAAGTTGTTCATGTTACCGAAAGGATTGAACCCATCTGAAGCAAGGCCAAGTCTGATGTTGCGAGGATCACTAGCAAACCACAAATGCATTTTATCGAACTTGTCCCAAGCTTCGGAGTCCACTGGATGGCTAAGGGTGTTTCCATCTTAAAGACGTTTCTCTTTCTGTCATCTCATATCTGTAGTAGTCTTTTTGCACATATACAATCGTTGCAGCCGCAGGATTAATGGACAATATCGCAAAACTTTTTGGGAGATCTTTTTACCTTTTTTTTTATTAGTTGTATACCTCGGTTCACCACATTCTAGACACTCATTCGCGTTTTCATGTTCACCATAAAATAGTGCACAATCATACCTACACGCATGTATTGTAGTGTAATCGAGACCCAATTCACGCATGTATTTCTTCGCCTCATAAAACGACTTTGGAAGTGTTTCACCATCAGGTAGTGCTGCCTTAATGAGGCTTAAATGCATGTTGAATGTGCTCTGAGATAACCCATGCATTGACTTTGCATGAAGCAACTTTATCAGGAACTCTAATTTTGAGAACTTTGTACAGTTTGGATATAGGGGCACCCGTGCATCCCTCACAAGATTAGCAAATGATTTACCAAATCGATTTAATGTACTATGATCGCAAGGTATGGTACCTATTGAAGTAGATTCATCACCAGTACGCGACACACTGACGTCTTCCGTGTCCACTGCAATCCCCCTTTGTAAGTCACCTAACATTTCGATTAACCCTTCCGAACGTGTATCACCACCTACTATATTTTCCCCCTCATCTTCATCGTCATCATCATCGCTCTGAACTATGTAATCTTCACCTTGGAACACCCATCTTGTGTACCTTTTCTCCATTCCAAAGTCTAATAAATGTGAATGGACCAGATCAATGTGTTTGAATGTTATGTTTTGACATTTCTTGCAAGGACACCTTATTCTACTAGCACTGTCAGCACGAGGACGTGCAAACTCTATGAAATCATGTACTCCTTTCATGTATTCTGGCAAAATCCTACCCCGAGCATTCATCCAACTTTTATCCATGTTCATTAATTCCCTATAACATGTTCAAGTAAATGGTGTTGATTACATTGTCAGAATGTTTATGACGCATGCATTGTGAATCTTATAATCAACCACCTTCCATCTAAAGGGTACGAATCCTATCCCATTCAAGAATGTTACAATTACATTGCGATCAATCGCTCAAATTCTTTCGTCGTAGTCATTATAAATTTCAGCACTATCTCCCCATGGCTCTCCAAGTTTATGAGATGGGGGATATGCACATCATCTGTTAGTTTTCCATTACTAACAAATTGTCACCACACCCCACTATGCACCCAGAGAACACAGGTAGAGACGCGATCGAAATATATAATGACAATGATGAAAGCGTGAAAGATGAAAAGAATGTAAATACAACTTCCTAAACTATCCATATTGGACAATTCAATAGTGGTCGAAATACAAACATGACTAATCATAAATGAAACAAATAATCGACATGTTCAATTGATTATTAGTCTACATAATATGACTAATACTCAATTGAATTTTAACAATTGATTTGTCCCACATGTACGATGAGGCATGAATGTATAGTAACCATTCTTGAACGGGTCTAAGCTTCGATGCACACATGAAATGACAATAATTAATTTTGCATAAGGAGCCCGTGATAAGTAGGCAAGGCATAAGCCTCATGGCATTAAGGTGCAAAGATGTGGCTGTTGAAGATAAATGCTTCTAAAATTAGGAATAGTTTCCCAAGAAGGGGGGGGGGGTGAATTGGCTTTTAAAATTTCTTTTAATTCCTTTTAAGATACCTTAAACTCCTTTTATTTCTTTTAACCAATTCTTGACTTGTTTGTTTAATTCTTTAATCAAACGAAAACTTAGTTCTTTTATCCGATCAATAACACAATTGAACAACCAATCAATTAAACAATATCTTCAAGCCAAACAATCAATTAATTTTCCAAGTACAAGTTAAACAACAAACAACCAAACAAAGATATGAAGTATTCAGCACTTTGGTAATATAACAACTCAAGATGGTTGTTTGTTTATATTTTCCCAATTTGAACCAAGCTCTGTAGTGAATGAGAATTTATGCTTGCTGATGTAAAGCCCTGTATAGATGAATCAAATCACTCTTTCCAAATATTTAGAACTCAAATAAACTCTTGGTAAATTTATCTTTGGGATGTTAACCAAGTAACGTACTCCTGTAAGGTTTCCGCAAGCTTTGGTGCAACCAACGTACTCCCTTTCGGTTTCCGCTACCTAGATCAAAATTAAACCTTAAGTTTGTTTGATTTCCAAATATATGTAGTTTATATGATTTTCAAATTTAAAACCATCCAGACAATTTAAATATGCTGAAAATAAAGAGTAAGGGAAAGAGAGAATAAGACGGAGATTTTTACGAGGTTCGACTTATACCCAGCCTACATCCTCACCTTTGGCAAACCACCAAAGGATTCAGTAGTTAAGTTCCATTGACGGCTGGAACAATACCGATTACAACACTCCTTGGTTAAGGTTAGAGCCCGCCTTCTCCAAACGATATCCCCTCGTTTGGTCACTCCTTACATAGGCTAGAGCCCGTATCTCTAAGCAATATTTCCTTGCTTAGCCAATGATCCAAACAACCCTTGGAATCATCAAAGAACTACAAGAAACAAGATACAATGTGCGTACAAGTATATTCTCTCAAAGAGCAAGTTAATACAATTTCAGCACTATATACTTTGAATGTAAAATATCAATATGAAATACAATGAAGTTCGAGCGTAGAATTCACTAATATCCTTCTTAGAAAAGGATTAGCAGTTGGAACTCAGAGAAAGAAGGATCAGCACTTCACGATTCTCAACAAAAGAAATTTTCAATGAGTAAACAAGAGAGCTTTGGAAGAACAAGAGTGCTTTCAGCTTTACAAGCAGATTTTTCAATTCTTGGATGAGTTTTGATTTGCAAAACGATATATTTATAGGCTTTCAAACTTATTTCCATGTTGGAAAAGTTTTCTTAGAGAGTTTCCCAAAATTTTAGAAAATTTGAAGATCAAACGGCTATATTTTAAAACATTAGAATTTAAAAAATTTTCCCGTTGAACAGTGTTCAAATGACTGAAGGTTCGAGTTCAGTCATCTGAGGTTCCTTAAACCCCTTTAAAATAGAACTGGATACAGGGTTAGATGTCTTAAATTAGGGTTCAGTCATCTGATGTCATAGGTTCAGATGACTGAAGTCGCAAGTTCAGTCGTCTCAACTTGCTACTGAAACTCTCTACCTGTTCTGTCTTGTTCTCAATCAATAGTGACCCAGTTTCAGTGTTTTGGCCATAAAATTTTTTGTATAACTCCAAATTAGGTTTTCATGGTGTCAAAAGGAAGCTAATAGAAAATCCTACAACTTTTATGTTGACGATATTTTATAATAGTGCGTTTTTTATAGAGAACAAGTCACCTCAATGTGGCTATATAAAAACTAACAACAAATGGAAAAACTCTTTTTGATGCTTTTCATTCCAAAAATGACTCTAACCTTTTTAAAATAATTTTTTACCTTATAAGAATATTTTACAGGTATTTTAAAAAGTATCTAGGTCTAAGTTAACCTAAGAGCTTCAAAATATTTCAAACGATATTTTAAACATTAAAGCACTTACTTGAGACTTCTAAAATATTAACAATCTAAGATCTTGAGTCTTCTTGCTTTGTCCTTGGATTGAGTCCATCTTTTCTTCAAGCTTCCATATTCATTGAGCTTTCTCACTTTTCCTTTCTTTGCCTCTTTGGACTTTAATATGCCTTGGCTTTCAACAACTCATTCATGTCCTCATATTCTTCAAGGTTTCATACATCATCTTTAAATCCATGCTTTGACTCTTTTAAGCTTCATTTGATCCTTGTGGGCACTTTGACCTTGCTTTCTCATATATGAGCCCTGAAATATCATTACTCACACAAATACATTAAATTCCACTTGTTTGTTAGCATCAAAACATGATAACAAGATTTTAAGCTTTGTAAGGCCAACAATCTCCCCCTTTTTGATGATGACAAACAAGGAGCAAAAATGTGAGTAAGCCTTAAAAAGGCTCCCCCTTTCAATAAGTTTCACCTTAATAAAATCAATCATGTTCAATTTTGCTCAATTTTTTCTTCACAACTTCTCCCCCTTTTGACATTAATCAAAAAGAAAAGAAATGATTTAAATTCAAATACAAATCATTTTAAGCTTATCAATAACCATGTATTCCAAACATATGTGCACACTCAAGTTATTTATTTTTCAATATAGCATGGGTAGTGTGTAGCTCACAACATTTATTCAAGATACCAGCTGATATTAATTCGATGGTTTTTATAATACCAATTTAAAATTTAAAATTTAATTTATGATATCAATTGATTAATGATTCATGACACTCCCCCTGAATTCAATACATTTAGTTTTGTTATTAATTTTTCTTTTATCATCCCATGTAAGATATTGAATCATATCATGTATCAAATATCAATATCATGCTAAGATCATCAATGTCACAACATGCTTATAGATATAATCATGCTCATAAATAATTTGACTTTGTGATACCAAGTGAGCTTTTAGATTTGATATCTATTGAAATTTTTATCATGTGAAACCAAAAATACTTTATAGATACCAAAACTTAATATCTCATAATGTATAGTTCGTGGATATCAATATAACTACAATATCTTTCATAGCTCATAGATAAAAAAAACAGTATGTTTATCCATTTGATTCATTTAAAATCATGCATGTTCAAGAATTATCCTTATATAAAAAATTTAGGCTTAAGCTCAATAATCTCATTCTCAATTTTCAACATAGTGAGCCATACTTTTCAATATAAATCAAGTTAAGTTAATTAATACACATATAACATATAGCATATCAATACATCACATGTAGGCAAGTAAGCATGTAGCATATAACATCAAGGCGCTTATATAATAATCTCAGATTTGATATTTTCTTTATATTTTCTTAAGTTAAGCCTTGTAAAAAGTCATCCTATGATTTTAGCCAACAGTGCCATTTTCTATTCTATATATGTGTGAAGTCATTATTTCATTTTTTGGTACCCACATTTTCTTGGGTCCGGAGGATTTTTCAAGGAAGGTTTCTTTTATTTTCCATACTTGCTTGGTTTTAACACCTTTCCTCTTAAACGGACATTCAAACTTTATATGCCCCCTTTTCTTGCATTGATAGAATATGGTGTTTGTGTAGGCATTAGAAGATGTGCAAGTACAGTTTTTGGATTCTTTCGAGAAATATCCCATGTAAGAATTCTTTTTCTTTTTATTTTCAATTCCATTGAAACCAATGCCTTCTTTATTTAGAGACATTCTTTGTAAGCCAATCATCTTATCAAAGTTTTCCTTTCCTTTTGTAAAGTTATGAATGATCTTATCTTTATCTTCAATTTGACTCTTAAGATTTTCTATCTCTTTCTTGTTATCAACCTTCTTTTGTAATTTCTCTAACTCTAGAGATAATTTTCTTATTCTATCCTCTAATCTAGATTTATACATATCTTTCTCATAAATTGTAGAGGATAGGGATTGAAGGTCTTCTATCATTTGTTCATTCTTGCTTTCTAGTTTCTTAATTTTCAAGTTGTTTTCTTTTTCAGCAAGATTTTTGGATTCTATTTCTTTCATTGCTTATTCATACTTATGTTCTAATTGCTTGAGTTTTGAGTCTTTATCTCTTTCAGCATTCTTTAAAAAATCTAACTCTTTCATTAAACTTTCATTCTTATTCTTCAATGAAGTATTTTGTTTATTTGCTTTGATAAGCATCTTATGTACTTTGAATAAATCATTTTGAAGTTCATCATAAGATGGCATACCCTCATCACTTGATTCATCACTACAAGAGTTATTTGAAGATTTAGTTGAGGAGTTTTCCTCGTTATCCCATGCCATAAAGCACGTGTAAGCAACCTCTTGATCACTTATTGCATTCTCTGAACTACTTGTACTATCCCAAGTAGTGGCTTTCATAGTCTTCTTGTTTTTCTTTTTAGACCCTTTCTTTAATAGTGGACGTTCCGGTTTTATATGTCCAACTTTATTGCAATTGTAGCATTTAGGATTTTTATTCTTTGATTTTCTTTTTTCTGAAATCTTTTTCTTCTGATTCGGAGTCTTGATTTCTCCTTTTAAATTTATTTCTCCTTCTTAGTATCCTTGCTAGCTTTTTAGATATGAAGGCTTCTTCATCTTCATCCATTTCACTACTTGAGTTTTCCTTTAAGGTTTTAAAGGCTATTTTTTCTTGGGCTTTGGTTTTCCCACTCTTTTCATTCATTGCCATTTCATATGTGAGAAGAGAACCTATAAGCTCATCTAAAGATGTGTTTTTCATATTTCTACCTTCGGTTATGGCAGTGGCTTTTGGTTCCCATACGGTTGGTAGCCCTCTAAGAATTTTTCTTATCATTTCATAAGTAGTGTAGGTTTTTCCTAGTGCATTTAGGGAATTGATTATGTGAGTGAACCTAGTAAACATATTTGTAATTGATTCATCCGGGTTCATCTTAAAGGCTTCATACTCGCTTGTGAGCATATCAACCCTATTATCCCTAACATCCGTTGTTCCTTCATATGTTACTTCTAGCTTATTCCATATCTCCTTAGCTGATTTGCAAGCCATTACTCTATTAAATTCATTAGCATCCAAGGCACAATATAAAGCATTCATAGCACTAGCATTAACTTGTAGCATCTTATAGTCTAGGTCGGTCATATCATTTTTCTCTTTGGAAACTTGTTTTCCATCAACTATCTTAGTGGGAATTTGATCACCATCCACGACAACTTCCCATGCTTTCCAATTCATAGTTTGAAGATATATTTGCATTCCCTTTTTCCAGAAGGTATAGTTCAAACCGCAAAAGATAGGTGGCCTAATTGAAGATTGTCCCTCTCCAAAGGGAGTTACGCCTAAGTTAGCCATTTAGATCTTTTTATAGCTACTATTTAAGATTTGCTACAACCCCGCTTTGATACCAATTGAAATTAGGAATAGCTTCCCAAGAGGGGGGGGGGTGTGAATTGGCTTTTAAAATTTTCTTTTAATTCCTTTTGAGATACCTTAAACTCCCTTTATTTCTTTTAACCAATTCTTGACTTGTTTGGTTAATTCTTTAATCAATCGAAAACTTAGTTCTTTTATTCGATCAATATAACAATTGAACAACCAATCAATTAAACAATATCTTCAAGCCAAACAATCAATTAATTTTCCAAGTACAAGTTAAACAACAAACAACCAAACCAAGATATAAAGTATTCAGCACTTTGGTAATATAACAACTCAAGATGGTTGTTTGTTTATATTTTCCCAATTTGAACCAAGCCCTGTAGTGAATGAGAATTTATGCTTGCTGATGTAAAGCCCTGTATAGATGAATCAAATCACTCTTTCCAAATATTTAGAACTCAAATAAACTCTTGGTAAATTTATCTTTGGGATGTTAACCAACTAATGTACTCTCGTAAGGTTTCCCTAAGATATGGTGTAACCAACATACTCCCTTTTGGTTTCCGCAACCCAAATCAAAATTAAACCTTAAGTTTGTTTGATTTCCAAATATATGTAGTTTATATGATTTTCAAATTTAAAACCATCCATACAATTTAAATATGCTGAAAATAAAGAGTAAGGGAAAGAGAGAATGAGATAGAGATTTTTATGAGGTTCGACTTATACCCAGCCTACATCCTCGCTTTTGACAAACCACCAAAGGATTCAGTAGTTAAGTTCCGTTGACGGGTGGAACAATACCGATTACAACACTCCTTGGTTAAGGCTAGAGCTCGCCTTCTCCAAACGATATCCCCTCATTCGGTCACTCCTTACATAGGCTAGAGCCTGCCTCTCCAAGCAATATTTCCTTGCTTAGCCAACAATCCAAACAACCCTTGGAATCGTCAAAGAACAACAAGAAACAAGATATAATGTGCGTACAAGTTTACTCTCTCAAAGAGCAAGTTAGTACAATTTTAGCACTATATACTTTGAATGTAAAATATCAATATGAAATACAATGAAGCTCAAGTGTAGAATTCACCAATATCCTTCTTAGAAGAGGATTAGCAATAGGAACTCAGAGAAAGAAGGATCAGCACTTCACGATTCTCAGCAAAAGAATTTTTCAACGAGTGAACAAGAGAGCTTTGGAAGAACAAGAGTACTTTCAGCATTACAAGCAGATTTTTCAATTCTTGGATGAGTTTTGATTTGCAAAACCATGTATTTATAGGCTTTCAAACTTGTTTCCATGTTGCAAAAGTTTCCTTAGAGAGTTTCCTAAAATTTTAGAAAATTTGAAGCTCAAATGGCTATATTTTAAAACATCAGAATTTAAAAAATTTTCCCATTGAACAATGTTCAGATGACTGAAGGTTCGAGTTCAATCATCTGAACTTGCTACTAAAACTCTCTGCCTGTTCTGTCTTGTTCTCTGTCAGCAGTGATCCTGCTTCAGTGTTTTAGCCATAACTTTCTCTGTATAACTCCAAATTAGGTTTTCTTACTGTCAAAAGGAAGCTAAGAGAAAATCCTACAACTTTTATGTTGACGATATTTTAAAATAGTGCGTTTTTTATAGTAAAAAAGTCACCTCAATGTGGCTATATAAAAACTGACAGCAAATGGAAAAACTCTTTTTGATGCTTTTCATTCCAAAAATGACTCTAACCTTTTTAAAATAATTTTTGACCTTATAAGAATATTTTACAAGAATTTTAAAAAGTATCTAGGTCTAAGTTAACCTAAGAGCTTCAAAATATTTCAAACGATATTTCAAACATTAAAGCACTTACATAAGACTTCTAAAATATTAACAATCTAAGATCTTGAGTCTTCATGCTTTGTCCTTGGATTCAGTCCATCTTTTCTTCAAGCTTCCATATTCTTTGAGCTTTCTCACTTTTCCTTTCTTTGCCTCTTTGGACTTTAATATGCCTTGGCTTTCAACAACTCATTCATGTCCTCATATTTTTCAAGGTTTCATATATCATCTTTAAATCCATGCTTTGACTCTTTTAAGCTTCATTTGATCCTTGTGAGCACTTTGACCTTACTTTCTCATATATGAGCCCTGAAATATCATTACTCACACAAATACATTAAATTCCACTTATTTGTTAGCATCAAAAACACGATAACAAGATTTTAAGCCTTGTAAGGCCAACAACTTCAATAGGTAACAATCACGATTGATGGAACTATGAGAGTGATACTGAAAAGAAATTAATCATGCACTAACAAGACTACCTCCAACCATGAATTACTCAGTTGCATAAAAATGTGTTACACCAAACAAGATAAAGTATGAACACAATTGTTCAATGCCTTAGTGAATAACAATCAAATACATATCAAGCCATATGTTAATATGAAATTATGGGGACAATGATCTGAGAACATGGAGATAAGTGGATCATAGCCAAACATATCTCAAAATTTGTCTATCCTATGTGATCCTATGTTTCCAACAATGAAGCCAGTCTAAATTATCCACACGCTCTTACAGAATCCTTTGTCTAAAAATCTAAAAATGGAAATACTGATAAAATTGTTTTAATGATTTCTAATAGGTAATAGAGATGCAAAACAAATCTGACAAAATACTGTTCACATTATTGTTATATTGCTGTAGTGTGGTTACTCTTCATGCTTTAATGTAGCAACATAATTCTTTAGATTTGTACAGGGGCTTGATTCTTTCTAGCTTATTTCATTCTGTATGGCTAGGAGTACTTTAGGGCAAGGGATGGTATTTAACTATTTATTGTTGTTAGGATTTCTAGAGCTTACTCAACAAAAAAGATGTTTAAGACTCACAGTAAGCACTTTGACTCTCACTAAATTCCAGCTTTTGGCTTTTAAGTTATAGCAAGAACCTATCATTTCAATCTATAAAAGTAGGCTTTAATAGAAAAATGAACTAAATCCTTTATCTCATAGTGCTCCCAACTGTGTCAAGTTGGGAAGCAAAATTAATTTCATTTCGTAATCGAATATGTACCTGCTGTGTACAAGCAGAAACTGCAAAATTCTTTTCATGGCATTATAAACACAAGAAAGCACAAGTTTTATCTATTACAAGCACCATAAATCCTCTATCTCATAGCACTCTCAACTTTTTCACGTTAGGAATACAATCAAAGGTTCATTTATCATGCACCTACCTCTTTGAAAACTATGCCTAATCCAAACCCTAATACAATTTCTTACAAAGCCTTGTTTGCGATCATAAGTTTCATATTCTAAGTTGAATTTGCATGAATTTGAATGCAAATCAATGTGATTCTGTATTGATTAGATCCACACCAATCTAAATCAAAATTCCAAATTCTAAATTTTCAATTAGTATTGTAAATTTAGGTTAGCATTATGAAATTATCTAGCAAGTAATCTTGATGCAAGTATTGCAAATGCAGCCGAAAGTCCCAAAATGTCTAATAATCAAACAGGAGTAGAAGGCTTGATGTATGATGGTTTGCCTAGATCCACAGGCAACTTGATTTTAATGGATAAGCTAAGAAGGAAGATCCTGACATTTAGAGACACCATGGACCTGCCTCCTTGTGATGGCTTTGCTTCAATTATTGAGGTATTCTTTGATCTGTACTTAGGAAATTCACAACCTGTTGTAGGAAGAATACACTTTTTTTAAGTGTTGGTGCATGTATTCTTTGATCTGCCCTTAGGAAATTCACAAGCTGTTGTAGGAAGAATACCCTATTTTTTAAGTGTTGGTGCACTTCTCAGTTTTACCTACTTCCCTATCTTCTTGTAGTAGGTGATTTCAACAATGGAGGGCCTCCATAAGCTATACCCTGAACCCTGAAGCCATAGCCCATATCCCAAGTTCAGAACTGAAGGGTCAATCGATGGAACAGGTTCAAAATTAAACTAATGAAACACAAAATAGCTTTTTCCATAATTTCAAAGGCTCATAGGCTAATGGATATGACATGTGTAAACAGGGAATGGTCTACTTTTGCAATTCTTTGAAATCCCTTCAGAATTTATGGGCAAAGAATCAGGAGTGCTCAACACCCTACAAGCCTAATGATCTCAGCAATATGCAAATCCCTTCTGGTCGCATTGGTAAGTTATTTATCCAGGATTTAGGTGGCAGCTTTCTCTTAATTGGAATGTTTGTGAATTAAACTCATTAAATTTTTCTTCTTCTTCTTTGCAGTTGAAACAATGTTGGAGGCACTTGATGACATGCTTAATCTAGCTAGAGAAAGGTTTGATATGATTGATGTGGAAGATTAGAAGAGTGATTATGATTCAGGGGATTCTTGTTCTAGCAATAGCTCCATCTGGAGCTTTCTAGTAACCCCAACATCTGTCCTCCCACAGCACACCAACTATTCTGCTAAGGAGGAAGTGTCTGCCAATATTTCTTATTCCCCAGCTCTTCTCTTGCCTCTGAGAGTCCAAGCAGTGGGGAAATTGAGTTCGTTTGATGTGAAATGCCTCTCATTTCACAAATTCCCTCATAACACAGCCAAATATTCAAGCCCTTTGATGCCGAAGAACACAGTTGATGAACCAAAACCAGAGATAGAAGCACAAAACAATTATGAGGGAATCATAGATTGCAAAACTGGGGAAGAATCTTCTAAAATTCCAGTGTCAAATTTGAGAGATGATCGAACTGGTGAAACTAGCAACCCAGTCCTAATGACTACATATATTTTGGATTACTCAGCACTATATTTAAATATCAAGAAGCATCATTCGAAAAGTCACAAAAAAATGACTACATGGATTGAAGCAGCAAGAAAGGGGCATGATAACCCATGACTACATGGAAGATGGAGCTTAATCTTACTGTGGAGCAGTTGGAGGCTGGAGGTGTGGAGTCAAGTCATCTGTGGAACTGGGGATGACTGATGCTTGTGGTTGTGGTCCGTGGAGCCTGGAGGAGACGACGACTCGAACTGGGGATCGTTCGCACTTTGCAGGCTCACAACACCGGCAGGTCTGGCACATAGCAGCGCAGTAGAGGAGAGGAGAGGCGACTCAGGAGAGGAGAGGATTGAGATTTGAGAGAGTGAGAGCTGAGAGGTAAGAGATGAGGAAAGAGTAAGAGTTGCGGCATAGGTTAGGGGCCCTTAGGGCTTTTTGGAACTGAAGTCTGAACTAGTAGTGACGGTTTCGAAACCGTCACTAGTACCCCATTATTAGTGATAGTTCTCCCAAACCATCACTAATACCCTTAACCATTTCTTTTTTAATATTTTTAAAATAAAAACAGGTATTAGTGACGGTTCTCCCAAACCTTCACTAATACCCTTAACCATTTCTTTTTAAATATTTTTTAAAGAAAAAAACTAGTAGTGACGGTTCTGAAATAGTCACTAATGCCCCCTTATTATTGACGGTTCTCCCAAACCATCACTAATACCCTCAACCATTTCTTTTTTAATATTTTTTAAATAAAAACACTAGTAGTGACGGTTTCGAAACCGTCACTAATACCCCTTATTAGTGATGGTTCTCCTAAACTGTCACTAATACCCTTACCCATTTATTTTTTAATATTTTTTTAAATAAAAACACTAGTAGTGATGGTTTCCAACCGTCACTAATACCCTAAAATCGTCGCTAATATTTTCCTGAAAAAATTTTCACGTGGAAATTGTTTACCGCGCTGTTTTTAGTGACGAAAGTATTAGTGATGGTTTTAAAACCGTCACTAATAGTGTCATATTAGTGACGATTGCTGAAACCATCACTAATGCTTAAACTATTAGTGACGGTTCTTAAAAACAGTCACTAATACAAAATTAAATTCGTCACTAATACTTTTATCACTAAAAACCCGTTTTTTTGTAGTGTGATTGTATTTTCAATTGGAAAATATTCTGATGAGATTCTATGTGATGTGGTCCCTATGCATGCTAGTCACATCTTATTGGGTAGGCCATGGCAAGATGATCGACATGTCACTCATGATGGGTTCAATAATAGGTATTCCTTTATAAAAGATGGGAGGAGTGTAACCCTTGTACTATTGACTTCTAAGAAAGCGTATGAAGATCAAGTGAGATTGAAAATAGCAAATAATGAGAAAAAAAAAGACTGAGAATAAAACAAAAGGAGAGGTAGAGAGCATTGAAAAAAAAAAAAAAAAATGAGGGCAAGAGAGGAGCTGAAATTAGAAAAAAAAAATAAAGTGGTAAAAATGAGGGAAAAATAGCGAGAGAGGAAAAAGTGAGTTTGTATGCAAAAGAAAAAGAGTGTAAGAAAGCTTTTTATGTACAAAGACCTCTAGTTGTACTCATGTACGAGGAGGCATCTTTGAGCACTAACGAACTCACCTCTTCCTTGCCTAGTGCTGTTGTTTCTTTACTGCAGGAATACAAGGATGTCTTTTCTGTAGACGTGCCCAATGGTTTGCCACCGATTAGAGGAATTGAGCATCAGATTGACTTCATCCCCGGGGCTACGATTCCCAACCATCTGGCCTATAGGAGTAGCCCTGAGGAGACTAAGGAACTTCAAAGACAAGTTGAGGAGCTGCTAGCTAGGGGGTATGTGATGAAGAGCATAAGTCCATTTGTGGTACCCGTGTTATTGGTACAGAAGAAAGATGGATCATGGAGGATGTGCGTGGAGTGTAAAGTCATCAATAAAATCACTGTAAAGTATCGCTAACCTATCCCTAGACAAGATGACATGTTAGATGAACTGCATGACTCTTGCATCTTTTCTAAAATTGATTTAAAAAGTGGCTCCCATCAAATAAGAATGAAACTGGGTGATGAATGGAAAACTGCATTTAAGACAAAGTACGGTTTGTATGAATGGATGGTTATGCCATTTGGTCTCACCAATGCACCTAGTACTTTCATGTGCTTCATGAATCATGTGTTGCGTGCATTTATAGGAAGATTTGTTGTTGTCTACTTTGACGACATCCCAGGGTACAACAAGAATCTTGATGATCACTTAGATCATTTGAAAAGTGTACTGGATGTTCTTAAAAAAGAAAAATTGTTTTCTAACCTAAAGAAATATAATTTTTGCATGGAAAATGTTATTTTCTTGGGTTATATGGTGAGTTCTAAAGGTGTAGAAGTGGATGAGGAAAAGGTGAAAGCAATAAAAGATTGGCCAGCACCTAATTTTGTGACCGATGTACATAGTTTTCATTGGTTGGCTAGTTTTTATAAGCGGTTTGTGAGAGATTTTAGCACCATTGCTGCACCTTTAACTGAAGTGATAAAAAATAACGTGGGGTTTAAATGGGGTAATGCACAAGAACATGCCTTTAAAATGCTTAAAGATAGGTTATGTTCTACTCCATTGTTGTTTTTACCTAATTTCACTAAAACTTTTGAGATTGAATATAATGCCTCCGGGATTGGTATTGGAGCTGTTTTGATGCAGGATAAGTGTCCCATTGTATATTTTAGTGAAAAACTCAATGGGGGAAGCATTGAACCACTCCATGTATGATAAAGAACTGTATGTCTTGGTGAGGGCATTGGAGATGTGGCAACACTACTTATGGCCTAAAGAATTCGTGATCCACTCTAATCATGAATCATTAAAGCATTTGAAGGGGCAAGGTAAGCTAAATCATCGCCATGCCAAATGGGTAGAGTTCATCTAAACCTTCACATATGTCATTTAGTACAAGCAGGGGAAAAAGAATGTCGTGGCTAATGCCCTTTCTCGTAGGTATGCCTTAATTACTACACTTAGCACTAAACTATTGGGTTTTGAGTACATAAAGGATTTATATGCTAAAGATTCTGATTTTATTAATGTGTATAAGGCATGTGATAAAGTTGCGTTTCATAAATTCTATAGGAATGATGGATATTTGTTTAGGGAGAATAGACTTTGTGTGCCTAACTGCTCCTTAAGAGAATTGCTTGTGCAAGACTCCCGTAGCGGGCGTTTGATGGGACATTTTGGGATACAAAAGACTTTAGATATTCTACATGAATGCTTCTTTTGGCCACATATGTGTAGAGATGTAGAGAGAGTGTATTCTAGATGCATTTCATGTAAACAAGCTAAGTCTAAGGTCTTATCTCATGGCTTTTATACTCCTTTTCCTGTACCAAGTGAACCTTGGGTAGACATTGCAATGGATTTCATATTAGGTTTGTCTAGGTCCAAAGGGGATATAGACTCTATATGTGTGGTGGTTGATAGATTTTCTAAAATTACACATTTTATTTCTTGCCATAAAACTGATAATGCCACAAATATAGCCAATTTATTTTTTAGGGACATTGTACGATTGCATGGCATTCCTAGGACAATTGTGAGTGATCGGGATGTTAAATTACTTAGCTACTTTTCGAAGGTTTTTTGGGGAAAGTTAGGAACTAAGCTATTGTTTTCTACTACTTGTCATCCTCAAACTGATGGCCAAACCAAAGTAGTTAATCGGACTTTAGCTACCCTATTGCATACGCTCATTCAAGGGAATTTAAAATCATGAGAAGAATGCATACCACTTGTTGAGTTTGCTTATAATAGAACTGTGCACGTTTACACTAATTTTTCTCCATTTGAAATTGTTTATGGTTTTAATCCTTTGACTCCATCGGATTTGATGCCGCTACCTGTAAATGAGATAGCTAGCTTAGACGAATGACACAAGGCTAACTTGGTCAAGAGGATCCATGAACAAGCACAATAGCACATCGAAAAGAAGAACCGACAATATTCATCTCAAGCTAATAACAGGCACAAGTTTGTTACTTTTGAACCGGGAGATTGGGTATGGGTGCATATGAGAAAAGAAAGGTTTCCTACTAAAAAGAAAACAAAGCTACACCCAATGGGTGATGGACCTTTTCAAGTGCTAGAAAAGGTCAACGACAATGCATACAAGTTGGATCTACCAAGTGAGTATAAGGTCAACTCAACTTTAAATGTTTCTGATTTATCCCCTTCTGATGTAGGTGATGATTCGAGAACGAATCCTTTTGAGGAGAGGGGGCATGATATGAACCAACAAGCTCTGATTGCACAGGATGATCTGCACATGCCAAGCAGACCCATCACAAAAGCTAGAGCCAAGAAGGTCAAGAAGGCTACGTAAGGACTAATTGAGAAGTTGCTTGAGCAAGAGTCAATGAGGGCCATGGACACTAAAGAAAAAGACTTTCTTAAATAGCCTAAGATGGTAAATTGTCTAAAGACGTGTGAAGCTGTAACCTTAAGCCAATAAGGGTTGTTTGGGGAATTTTTATGGCCTAAATAGTGGGTCAATTGTGTCTATTAAGCATGACATGCGACTTAGACATGTTTCATTAAATGACATGGCATGCTTAAGGTTATTTGGGGCTATTTTATTGGCCATATTGATGTCATAGCCTATTTTCATTAAATGACATGGCACATGGCATGTGACTTGCACATGTTTCATTAAATGACATGGCATGCATAACGTTATTTAGGGCTATTTTATTGGCCAGATTGATGTCATAGCCTATTTTTATTGGCCCAACTAATGAAATGAGTTTCTTTTATTTTCTATAAGTAGCCAACTCTTTGTTGTATTAGAAATGAATATTTTTTTCGCTAAATACAACTCCAAGTGAGATTTATTTCTCTTCAAGTTCTTTATTGAACTTTCACTAGAACTTATCAAAGGTGCTACCTTTGTGGCGTTCATCCATTAATTTGATATTCTTGGTTTGTGCTTCACGTTAAGCAATAGGTTAAGGATCCACTACCATATTGAATCTTATTTTGGGTTTGGGGTTTTGATAAATCTGATTTGGAGTTTCCAGACATTCATTCTTGGGGTTTCGCATCATTAAGTCTGGTTGGAGTCCCAGTTTATTTTATTGAATCATTTTTTAAATTCGATTCCTATTTTTAGAGTCTCAACTAATTCAAAAAATAATTTTTATATTTTTAGTTCCGGTATTTTAGGAAAGTTTTGAGTCTTATAAAAAATCCTTTAGTTGCAAAATTAGTCTCTTTTCTTAAGGGTTGCAAAATAAATCGTATTTTTCAAAGTAAAGTCCGGAGCCATTTTTAAATTTGTTCAAAGTGAAGTCCCGGTATGATGAATTAAGTCTCGATTTTCTTGAAAATTGAAGCCTTTCCTATTTTAATTTCAAAACTTGATTTTTCTGACATTGGTTTGAATTTTAAAATTGAGTCATGCTATGTTGAAAATGGAGTTCTAGTTTTACAGTGTTTTAATTTCTCTTTAATTGTTGTAAGTAAGCTTTGGATTTCGAATTGAGTCTTCAATTTCAAAACCGAGTGCTTTGGTCCACTTTTAAGGTCAGGATTTATTGCCATCAAGAATTGGGGTTTAATTTTGACATTCGGGAATTTGGGTCAAAATTGAAGTGCATGAAGTCATAGGGTATTTAAAATTCATGAGAATGTGCACGTGAGTGTGGCAGCAAGTACAGTGCCCACTGCAATACACAAATACAAAGGGAGTAGGCAACATACATAAATTGTGGATAAAGAAAAGAAAATAAAAATGGTACAAAAAGATGTTACAATACAAGAAAGGATGGGGGTACATGCATTTACACAAAATTACAGAAGGCACTACAAAAAATAAGATTATTAGTGAAGGATCAAAACCGTCACTAATACTTATAAATTCATCACTAATAGTATTAGTAATGAATTTACTAGTATCAGTGACGGTTCTAAATTAGTTGTTATATCCGCTGCTACTACCAATTATTAGTGACAAATATTGAAAGCGTTGCTAATATTGTCGTGTTAGTGACAGATTATAACCGCCACTAAAACTCCAATACTGTGACTATAAATTTTATATTGGCTCAGCACAAATTCGTCACTAATAGTAGGGTATTAGTAACGAATTTCAAAACCATCACTAATATTTTAGTATTAGTGAAAGATCAAAACCGTCACTAATACTCCACTATTAGTAACCAATCCTAAAACCGTCACTAATAGTGTAGTATTAGTGAATGATCAAAACCGTCACTAATACATGTGAGCCTT
Organism: Malania oleifera; assembly: GCF_029873635.1. Taxonomy (NCBI): domain Eukaryota; kingdom Viridiplantae; phylum Streptophyta; class Magnoliopsida; order Santalales; family Ximeniaceae; genus Malania; species Malania oleifera. Next base: position 61,245,470 of record NC_080429.1, on the reverse strand, counting down.
TAGTGAAGGATCATAATTCATCACTAATAATGTTGTATTAGTGACAGTTTTAAAGTCATCTCTAATAGTGCAATATTACTAAAGGATCAAAAACGTGACTAATACTTATTTGCCTTTAGTGAAGGATTATAATTCGTCACTAATAGTTGGGCTTTAGTGAAGGATCAAAAACCATCACTAATACTTGACCTTTAGTGAAGGGTTAATATTCGTCATTAATAGTATAGTATTAGTGATGGTTTTAATCCTTCACTAATATCTATAGAAACTATCACTAATTAATTAGAAATTAGCATTTTTTTTAAATCATTAATTATTGTGAAAATTTGGAAATACATTTTTGCATAGATAACATTAAACCATAATTATAAAAAAGATTCATAAATTATTAAAAATTATAATTCAAAATCAAATACATTATACAAATTCTGAATGTTTTATACATGAATCTCATATATTCAGATAACAAAAGAAAAATACAAAAAAAAATCAAAAGTTGCATCATTCTGTAGTGCATGGGATGGTGTTAATGGCGTGACAACTGCAAACCTTACAAATTAAGAATTATACAAAAAAAAAAAAATTAGTATACAATTTTTTACCGTATGCTTACTATAAGTATCAATGATTTGATAGAAAAATAATCGAAAATTTAGACAAAGTTAAAAAAAAAATGATATTATTTTAAATTGCTAAGTTTTATCAATTTTAAGAAATTTTGGCAGCATTTCCCCTATAAATAGGACATTTTCCATAGAGATATGTTTGAAACCTGGGTGTTTACTCAAACAGTTCATAATAATCCAACCAGTAATTAATGAATTTTATGAGTGCACAAGATCTTCATATAATTAACATTAAATAATGTAATGTGTTTATGTATCCCACAAACAATCTATAGCAGACTATAGTTCTATGGTATATGACTTTGATTATTTTGCAAGAAATTTAACAAATTTTTGACAGCATGTCGTTTGTAAATAGAACATTTCCTAAACATGCAAGTCACAAAAGCATGCAATTCAAAAGATTTTTGCATCATACATATGTTCAATGTGCTTAAGACAACCTAATGACTCAAAAATAAAGACAATGATATGCATGCAAGTCCATAGGATTTGATTTTCCAAAATTATAAAAGTTTTGATTTTCGTTTCCCCAATTGGGTCTTAAGTTAGGACTTTAATGTTGTTAGATCTTCAGTTAAGGAGTTGGGAGGCTCTTGTATTACTTGTAGTCTAGTGTTTGGAAGATTTATTTGGGAGGAGGTTAAGAAAGCATTTGAATTTAACAATTTTTAGGTAGCATGCCGTCTGTAAATAGAACATTTCCCAAACCTACAAGTCACAAAAGTTTTTCCTAAAATTAGCTAAGCCAACAGCAGTACTACACACCCTAGGGTTTGTCTATGTCTATGCATCTATGAAATTGCAGAAAAGTCAAATCAAGTCCTAATAGCACAAACAATACAGTTCTAGTATCTCCCAACAATTCACAATTTGACCTGAAAGGGAGTTTATATGAATATATAGAATGGCATGCGAGAATCCTAGATTCACTACTAGCATACAATACAAAAATCTGCATGAGCCATGCAGATAACATTTATACTACCAGTGTCAAGTCAATGTAGTATACTCATAACCCGACACAATTCAACATATATATTAATAGAACCAAGCAAGCAAGTATTTCCTTTTAAGCATGCAACATTCTATAAAGGATTTTCACTTATTCTTTCAAAACGAGTTTTAGAAAAATCATTTTGGATTTCATTTTTGAGAAAATTTTAACAAAATTTCAGCAGCATGCTGATTGTAATTTGAACAATTTCCCAAAAAAAATTGACCTGAAAAAGGAGTTTATATATATACATATATAGAAAAGCATGTGAGAATCCTATATTCACTACCAGCATGCAATACACAAATCTACATCAGCTATGCAGATGACATTTATACTACTAGTGTCAAGTCAATCTAGTATATTTAGAACCCGACACAATTCAGCATATATATGAATAGAATCAAACAAGCAAATATTCCCTTTCAAGAATGCAACATTTTATAAAGGATTTTCACTCATCATTTCAAAAACAGTTTTAGCAAATTCATTTCTGATTTCATTTTTGAGAAAGTTTTAACAAAATTTCGGCAGCATGTCGACTGTAATTTGAACAATTTCCCCAAAAAAATTGACCTAAAAAGGGGTTCATATCTATATAAATATAAGGGCATGTGAGAATCCTTAATTCACTACCAGCATGCAATACACAAATCTGCATCAGCCATGCAGATGACATTTATACTACCAGTGTCAAGTCAATCTAGTATATTCAAAGCCCGACACAATTCAGCATATATATGAATAGAACCAAACAAGCAAGTATTTCCTTTCAAGCATGCAACATTATATAAAGGATTTTCACTCATTCTTTCAAAAGGAGTTTTAGCAAAATCATTTCTGATTTCATTTTTGAGAAAGTTTTAACAAAATTTTAGCAACATGCTGATTGTAATTTGAATAATTTCCAAAAAAAATTTGACCTGAAAAAGGAGTTTATATATATATATATAGAAAGGCATGTGAGAATCCTATATTCACTACCAACATGCAATACACAAATCTGCATCAGCTATGCAAAAGACATTTATACTACTAGTGTCAAGTCAATCTAGTATATTCAGAACCCCACACAATTCAACATATATATGAATAAAATCAAACAAGAAAATATTCCCTTTCAAGAATGCAACATTTTATAAAGGATTTTCACTCATCATTTCAAAAATAGTTTTAGCAAAATCATTTTTGATTTCATTTTTGATAAAGTTTTAACAAAATTTTGGCAGCATGCCGACTGTAATTTGAACAATTTCCCAAAAACAATTGACCTAAAAAGGGGTTCATATCTATATAAATATAAGGGCATGCGAGAATCCTTGATTCACTACCAGCATGCAATACACAAATCTGCATCAGCCATGCAGATGACATTTATACTACTAGTGTCAAGTCAATCTAGTATATTCACAGCCCGACACAATTCAACATATATATGAATAGAACCAAACAAGCAAGTATTTATTTTCAAGCATTCAACATTATATAAAGGATTTTCACCCATTCTTTCAAAACGAGTTTTAGCAAAATCATTTCTGATTTCATTTTTGAGAAAATTTTAACAAAATTTCAGCAGCATGGTGATTGTAATTTGAACAATTTCCCAAAAAAAATTTGACCTGAAAAATGAGTTCATATATATATATATATATAGAAGGGCATGCGAGAATCCTAGATTCACTACCAGCATGCAATACACAAATCTGCATCAGTCATGCAGATGACATTTATACTACCAGTGTCAAGTCAATCAAGTATATTCACAATCCGACACAATTTGACTTATATATGAATAGAATCAAACAAGCAAACATTCCCTTTCAAGCATGCAACATTCTATAAAGGATTTTTACTCATCCTTTCAAAAATAATTTTAGCAAAATCATTTTTGAGAAAGTTTTAACCAAATTTTGGCAGCATGCCGACTGTAATTTGAACAATTTCCCAAAAACCAAAGTTGACCCAAAAAGGGGTTCATATCTATATGAATATAAAGGCATGCGAGAATCCTTGATTCACTACTAGCATGCAATACACAAATCTGCATTAGCCATGCAGATGACATTTATACTACAAGTGTCAAATCAATCTAGTATATTCACAACTTGACACAATTCAGCATATATATGAATAGAGTCAAACAAGCAAGTATTCCCTTTCAATCATGCAACATTCTATAAAGGATTTTCACTCATCCTTTCAAAAAAAGTTTTAGCAAAATCATTTCTGATTTCACTTTTAAGAAAGTTTTAAAAAAATTTTGGCAGCATACCGACTATAATTTAAACAATATTCTAAAAAAATTTGACCTAAAAAGGAGTTCATGTATATATATATAGAAGGGCATGTGAGAATCCTAGATTCACCACCAACATGCAATACATGAATCTGCATCAGCCATGCAGATGACATTTATACTACTAGTGTCAAGTCAATCTAGTATATTCACAACCCGACACAATTCAACATATATATGAATAGAATCAAACAAGAAAATATTCCCTTTCAAGAATGCAACATTTTATAAAGGATTTTCACTCATCATTTCAAAAACAGTTTTTGCAAAATTATTTCTGATTTCATTTTTGAGAAAGTTTTAACAAAATTTCGGTAGCATGCCGACTGTAATTTGAACAATTTCCAAAAAAAAAAATGACCTAAAAAGGGGTTCATATCTATATAAATATAAGGGCATGCGAGAATCCTTGATTCACTACCAGCATGCAATACACAAATCTACATGAGTCATATAGATGACATTTATACTACCAGTGTCAAGTCAATCTAGTACATTCCCAGCTCGACACAATTCAACATATATATGAATAGAACCAAACAAGCAAGTATTTCCTTTCAAGCATGCAACATTATATAAAGGATTTTCACTCGTTCTTTCAAAACGAGTTTTAGCAAAATCATTTCTAATTTCATTTTTGAGAAAGTTTTAACAAAATTTCAATAGCATGCTGATTGTAATTTGAACAATTTCCCAAAAAAAATTTGACTTGAAAAATGAGTTCATATATATATATATATATATATATATATATATATATATATAGAAGGGCATGCGAGAATCATAGATTCACTACTAGCATGCAATACACAAATCTGCATCAACCATGCAGATGACATTTATACTACCAGTGTCAAGTCAATCTAGTATATTCACAATCCGACACAATTTGAGTTATATATGAATAGAATCAAACAAGCAAATATTCCCTTTCAAGCATGCAACATTCTATAAAGGATTTTCACTCATCCTTTCAAAAATAATTTTAGCAAAATCATTTTTGAGAAAGTTTTAACAAAATTTCGGCAGCATGCCGACTGTAATTTGAACAATTTCCCAAAAAACAAAATTGACCTAAAAAGGTGTTCATATCTATATAAATATAAGGGCATGTGAGAATCCTAGATTCACTACCAGCATGCAATACACAAACCTGCATCAGCCATGTAGATGACATTTGTACTACAAGTGTCAAATCAATCTATTATATTCACAACTTGACACAATTCAGCATATATATGAATAGAGTCAAACAAGCAAGTATTCCCTTTCAATCATGCAACATTCTATAAAGGATTTTCACTCATCCTTTCAAAAAAAGTTTTAGCAAAATCAATTCTGATTTTACTTTTGAGAAAGTTTTAACAAAATTTTGGCAGCATACCGACTATAATTTGAACAATATTCTAAAAACATTTGACCTGAAAAGGAGTTCATGTATATATATATATAAGGGCATGCGAGAATCCTAGATTCACCACCAACATGCAATACAAGAATCTGCATCAGCCATGTAGATGACACTTATACTACTAGTGTCAAGTCAATCTAATATATTCACAACCCAATACAATTCAACATATATATGAATTGAATCAAACAAGCAAGTATTCCCTTTCAAGCATGCAACACTCTATAATGGATTTTCACTCATCCTTTCAAAAACAGTTTTAGTAAAATCATTTCTGATTTCATTTTTGAGAAAGTTTTAACAAAATTTTGGTAGCATGCCAATTGTAATTTGAACCATTTCCCAAAAAAATTTGACCTGAAATTGGAGTTCATGCATATATTTAGAAGGGCATGCGAGAATCCTAAATTCCCTACTAGCATGCAATACACAAATCTGCATCAGCCATGCAGATGACATTTATACTACCAGTGTCAAGTCAATCTAGTATATTCACAACTCGACACAATTCAACATATATATGAATAGAATTAAGCAAGCAAGTATTTCCTTTCATGTATGCAACATTCTATAATGGATTTTCACTCATTCTTTCAAAAATAGTTTTAGAAAAATAATTTATGATTTCATTTTTGAGAAAGTTTTAACAAAATATCAGCAGCATGCCGACTGTAATTTGAACAATTTCCCAAAAAAATTTAACCTGAAAAAGGAGTTCATATATATATATATATAGAAAAGAGCATGCGAGAATCCTAGATTCACTACCAGCATGCAATACACAAATCTCCATCAGTGATGCAGATTGCATTTATACTACCAATGTCAAGTCAATCTAATATATTCACAACCCGACACAATTCAGCATATATGTGAATATAATCAAACAAGCAAGTATTCCCTTTCAAGCATGCAAGATTCTATAATGGATTTTCACTCATCCTTTCAAAAACAGTTTTAGTAAAATCATTTCTAATTTCATTTTTGAGAAAGTTTTAACAAAATTCAGCATATATATGAATTGAATCAAACAAGGACACATGTGCACATTTTTAGAATGTATATTACCTAATGGTAGGGCATGTGTACAACACCTTGAGATTCAACCTAAAATACCAAATCCCAGCTCCCAAGACTAATGCATTACAAGATGAGGCTTATGCGTTTATGTGGAAGGCACACCTTTTGTGTGTATTTAATTGAGGCATATGCTTTTTGTGTGTGTGACTCTCAAGTTAGATTTGGCTAGAAAATTTAACTCCATGATTATATAAAAGGAATGTCCATGAGTTTAATTGTTTAACTTTTGTTCCTTAACTTTTTCAAAATAATTGAAAGCTAAAATTTAACTCCATGATTATATAAAAGGAATGTCCATGAGTTGAATTGTATAACTTTTGTTCCTTAACTTTTTCAAAATAATTGAAAACTATATCTTAGATCTTCAAAATAATTTGGGCTTTGTAATGCTATAGCTATCTCATCATGATGTATGCGAAGAATTCAAGTTAGCAATTTTTGAGCTGCAAAAATTAGTTTGGAAATTATATTTGATTTTGTTATATATTCGTGTTTTTTAAATTTTTATTTACTTGTAAAATATGTAATTTACTTACATATTTTTATCTAAAAAAAAATTCTCAAAAGACTTATGTCCCAATGCCTTAAGGCTTACACCTTGCCTCTTAAAACATCTCGCCTTAGGCCTTCACTTTTTAAAACTTTGGTTAAAATAAAAAATAAAAGCAAAACGTACTTCTAGACGGATTTACCTATCAGTTCAAACATCCATATTTTCCAGAATTCTCTAAAAATTCATACTCTATGAGGTTGTTGACCTTATAGGTCACACCTGGTTTTGATAATGAAAAATACTCAGGTATTTGATGGCTTTCAAGTGTATATGCAGGTTCATTTTAGTAGATCAAGTAATGACACATGAAAGGAAAGCATGAAGACCCCGAAGATTAGTTTCATGTTGTAATTCATTTTATGTAATATGAGTCTGTAATAGTAATTAGGATATAAGGTTCGTAATAATTATCTACATTTCATGCATATAGGATCTATAAGCTCAGAAATGCCATAGATTAACCATGGGGACCGAATGACCTTAGGGCACCAAGGTTGACTGACGTCGAATTTTTTCGGTGTTCTCACAGACCCTAGAATGACTTTAGGTCCCAACACTCATACACATATATCATACAAAATTGAGGAGTGTTAAAAATGAATAAAATTGAATAATATAGGGAAAATTGAGATAACTCGGGTGACCGAACCCTCAGGGGTTCATTTCACCTCAGGCGTCCGAACTGTTGAGAAGTCAACAGTTTGACCACGCTTCCGGTAGCCAAACACATTTTGACCATATCTTCCCCGGGCAACCAAATCCCATACCTGACACCTTTTTACCAACCCGGGCGCCCGAACATTACGTTCAAATATGCCTCAAGCGACAAATTGGCAAGTTTGGGCTACTCAACTTAGCTTCGGGAACCCGAACTGTGGAAAAAAACATTTTGTTTTTTGTTTAGCCAACCAATCCCAGACTCGGGCACCCAAACTTCAAAAAAGCACTTTTTTGGTTGAGTCTGTTCTAGCGACCGAACCTTGAGTCGGGCACCTGAATCTTGTGGGTTAAATTAATTTTTACTAAAGTTATAAATAGTTAAACAAGATTCATTTTGCTAAACTGTTTTAACAAATTTAAGAATGCCCTATGTGTCCCCCAACGGTTATAATTTTTCCATTCTCTATATATAGGGGCTCATTTGAAAAATTAAGAGGTGATTAGAAAAAATCATTAGTGAAAAATCCTCTGTTTTTCAAAAACTCATATTGCCCAAAATACTCTCAATTGCTTATTCCTTTGATACATCTTAGCATTGTGAGAGCTTGTTGAGTGGGCTAGTGCTTATTAGAGGTTGCTTATGCTCCCATTGTTTTTCTTGATTGATTGTTATTTTTTTTTGGGGAGTCAAGCAAGTGTTTTCCCATGAATTTTTGTTTGATAAATCTAGTGTTGGGAAAATCTCATTAGCTTAAGGATCTTTGCATTGTCACTACAAAGATTCCTAAAGCTTGATCTTGTTGTGCAAAAACATTTTCCTGCAAGCTATATTATTCTTTCAAACAACTTTTGAGCATATTACATTGAAGAAAATATTCTTAGTTATTCTAAATATTTGCAGCATCTTTGAAATCCTGATTTATTATTAAGATTTGATATATCTTGTTTCAAAGAAATAGATTGATTAGAACACTCTTGAGCATATTAGTAATAATACCTTGTTGAGTGTTGCTTGCACAAAATCACATCACCGAGCTTACATTTCCTACATTGTTGATGTGTGGTTGATTGAGTATACTATGTGTATTGTAGTACATACCTACTTAGTTGAGAAGCACATTTCTGTGTACAAAATTTTATACCATTTGTTGTATTCTAGGCGTGAGCCTGAAGAGGGAGACTAGCCCTGTTGAATAGTCCTGAACTGGTTTAAACCCGGTTACGAAAGTTATGTGTGCCATCCTGGTAAGGCGTGCTAGTTGAGGTCAGCCCTGGAAATTGACCTTATTGTAACCGGTGCCGCTCCACCCCTTAAGTGAGCATTAATGGAATCCTTGTGCTGGTGTAGCCAAGGCAGGGATGTAGGCACAGTTGGCCAAACTTTGATAACATATCGTGCATGTTCTTTATATTTTTGTAAATTTATTTTCCGCACTTTTATTTTCAGAACATGTATATTGTATGCTTGATTCATTATATGTTGTACATGCGTTGATTGGGTTTATAATTAAATAGAAAGACACTAGGTTTGTGTAATGCTGCTGCTAGATTGGTTAACCTAGGGATAAATTTTTAAATACCCAATTCACCCCCCCTCTTGGGAATACACCAAAGCTAATAGAGTTATAGATGCTGAATTTTCAATGCAGAAGAATAAAACAATGACATACCTTCTAATGAGAGAAGCCACCTGCATCATTTGATCGACATTTGCGCATTATTTCTTCAAACTACGCTTGTCTGTTCAGAACTGCTACGAGCATGGCTTCAACGGTGGACACCTTTTCCTTCAAACTCTAGTTCTCCACTATAACATTAGACATCATGCGTCTCAATTCCTGGTTCTCTAGCTCCACCGTATGCACCAGCTAAACCATCTCGTCTGCTCGAGCTTCGGCCTCTCAATGCGCTCATTCTATCTCAGCACGAGCCACCGCACCCATCTAAGATGATGTTGTTGGGGTGATGTATTTACTTCCAAGCCCTTTCACCCAACCCCCCACTCATTCCCCAAGTACCTGAGTGATTATCTGGTAATCTGTCATTTGCTGGCTCCCCTCTTCAATAGGTGCATCTCTCAGCTCGACCACCCGCGCCTATTTTCAGTCATGAAAATGACAAAAAAGAAGAAATAAAAATACAAATTTGATGTTTTGAATCAAATTATAAACTACATATTTAATTTGACTTACATGTTTGCTCAACACTCTGTCACACCACTCCCCCGATCGACTTTGGTGCGTTCTTTGATAAAGATCTGGCAGTGGCTCCTTGGCACCAGTCACGGGATCACACTACACTATCATATAAAACATTATTAATATTAATTCAGGTAATCATCAGATAGTGTTATATATAGAAATTACTCGTCGATGATTTACGAATAACCTCAACCCATTGCGATGCATTGTAGGGAGTTTGCTGCGGTTCGCAGCACTTTTTACACATATAGCCTACAAAAAAGATATAATGATTTCTTATTAGCCATAGCAAAGCTTAAAGTAGATACTATAATACAAACACATCACCTGATAGTGTGGGTCGTGGAAATGGTGACACACCACCTCTGATAGCTTTGGTGTATTCCCAATAGGGGGTGAATTGGGTATTTAAAAATTAATCCCCTAGGTTTAGCTAAACCAATAGTAGTATTCCACTACCTAGGGTCTATCAATGCAATTATAAACTCAATCGTTCAAAATAGTAAAATATAAACATTCATGTGCTGGAATTTAAAATGCGAAAATTAAAAGCACACACAAGAAATATTATCAGGGTTCGGCCAACTGTGCCTATGTCCCCGCCTCTAACTTGCAAGCCCAAGGATTCCACTAATGGCTCACTTAACGGGTGGAGTGGACCTAATACAACCGGGTCAATTAGCACAGGGCTGACCTCAACCTTTACCAACTCTCCTTGCGGGGCAAAGAAGGCCTTAGGTCAAATTCACAAGGTTGACCCCAACCTGATCCTTCCGATCTAGATCAAGCCCCCTCAGGCAATGCCTGGAAATATAACAGTATTTTTCACAATTAAACTGGTATAGTGATTATGCTTTCATGTAAAGCAGATATGTACCCAAATACACGCAATATAATCAATGCACCTCAATGATGTATGAACTATAAGCTCAATGCTGTACGTGTGCAATCAACACTCAGAATAATGACTTTATTTAATCAAGCATAAGATTGTATATCAAACAAGCTATTCTTTGAAAACTATCTCAATCTCACATTAGGGTTTCAAAGATGTTAGCAATAATATTCAAACAAACTCAAAAATATTTCTTGTTTGAAAACAAGCTTTGAAAATGATTTTCGCACACAAAATTATAGGCTTAGGTTACTTGCAATGACAATGCAAGAACCACAACCTTCCAAGTCTTCACGCACAATATTTATCAAGTTAAATCAGTGGAAGAACTTGATGCTTCTACTCTCAATAAAATTAAACACTCAATATAATCTAATAAGAGTATTAGCAAGTATAAATGAAGCACAAGCACACAAAATATACTGACAACACTTGCAAGATCAAGAAGGATGATGTGTATGAGTGTTTTTTTTTAGTAGTATAGGCTAAAATAGGGTTTTAGATTTTGAGAGAATTTTGCCCTAATCAAATTTGCTAATCCTTGCTAATTATGACAAATGAATGGGTATATATAGGCGAGGATTTTTTGACTGTTGGGGATATAATGGGTATAATTAAAAGTATTTCAAAAGCCATTAAGAAAAATTAACCCAGTTTACCCCATTTAAAAACCAGTAAAAAATATTTTAACCCGTGAGGTTTAGGTGCCCGACCAGAGGTTTGGGTGCCTGAATAGACATAATCAAAAATCCAACTTTTAGTGGTTTGGGTGCCTGAAGAATGAGTTAGTCGGCTGAACAAAAGTCAGTAGAATTTGTTCATTAGTTTGGGTGCCCACTCATAGTTCAGTTAACTGAATTGCTCAATTCGGTCACTCAAGTCCATTTTTGAACGTAATCGGTCAGTCGAGTAGTTGAAAAGTGACTTGAGACAGGTTTGGGTGCCAGAGGACGATACGCTCAAAATGAGTTCGGGTGCCCGAATACAAAATCAACATGTTGACTAGTTTGGTTGCCCGAGTAGTTTTACACGGCTTATGTTCGGTCGCCCGAACCCTTTCAATATTTTCTATTAAGTTCATTTTTAGCCTGAATTGATTCCCTTTATATAGTAAGTGATTTTGGGGACTCTCTTATGTGCAACTGCTAGGACCTAGGGTCTTTTTTAAGGCCTTTTAAAGTATACCAAAAAAACTGGCGTCAGTCGACCGAAGGGTGTTCCCTAAGGTCTCTATGGTCTTTGATCTTTAGTTCCTACATGCATGCCATGCATTAATTATTACAGACCGTTCCTAATTACTATTACAGACCCAAATTATACAAAATATAAATTACAATGAATCTTCAGGGTCTTTAGACTTTGAGTCTTCATGTGCCATTAGTTGATCTACTAATTATATACCTGCACACAAACTCAAAAGTCATCAAATACCAAAAGTATTTGTCATTATTAGAACTGGGTGTGACCTATAAGGTCAATGACCTTCCAATCCTTTTGGGATATCTTATCGTATGGGTGGGTTACTGTTTCATCTCCCATCGCACGAAAATGTTCACTCATTTTGGCACAATAGGACTTAAATTTATTGCAAAGTTGGACATCCGAAAGGCAATCGGCCATGTCGACCTCCTGGTGCCATGTCTTCAAAATATTAGACAAGTAAATATAAGAAGTATGCATATTAGATGGATGCAATAAATATATTTTTAGTCATTTACACATGTTAGTTACATAGTAACAAACATAACATCTTGTTGACCCTATGGGTCATATCCCGATTTTGATAATGACAAACACTCATGTATTTAATTGATATTTAGTTCATGTGCAGGTCTATATTAGTAGATATATTGAAGGCACGTGAAAGCTTAAAGCTGGAAGACCCACTACACGTTGTAGTTTCATTGTCATTTAAAGGGTCTGTAATAGTAAATAGGGCTTTGATTGTAATAATTGCATGCATCACCTGCATGATGTATTGTGTAAGCTCAAAATGAAAATGACCTTAGAATGACCTTAGGGTTTACCCTTCGGTTGACAAAAGGTCGATCGACACCAGATTTTTTCAGTATTTTCAAACAGACCTAGAAATGACCTTAGGACACTCACCTTTGCACTTGTATGTGTTAGGTACTTGAATAAGGTGATTTTGTATTGAAACAGGACTGAAATGCAACTTTCAGTCGACCGACCTATACAGGTCATTTTGCCCCTAATCGATCGAATCCGGTTTGGGTCAACCGGTTGACCACAGCTCGATTGACGGAGCCATGATAGTTTATTTGACCGTGGTCGACCAAAACCCCTTGAAATTAGTAGTTTGACTTCCTAGTCGACCGAGACATTTTTGTACTGCACCAACCTGGTCGACCGACCAGTTAGTTCATTTTCATCCTGGTCAACCAAATCGCGCTATCTGGAAAAATTGCCCTTCCCAGTCGACCAACACTGAAGTTCAAATTTGGCTCGGTTGACTAAGCCATGAGAACTTCAGTCAACCGAAAGTCTTTTAGTCGACTGGTGCTTTTGGGTTGCCTTATTTTTTTAACCATGGTTAACTATTTTTTAACAAGGTTAAAATTTCTAAAATGTCATTAATTTTTTCTAATAATACTAGCCTTGTCCCCAACGATCATAATTCATAGGGTGTCTATAAATACCCCTTCATTTGGGAAAATTAGTAATGAGATTAGTCAACTTGATTAATAAATTTTCTCTCATTCTCAAAAATCCTACTATTTTTTCATACTCAAATCACTCATACTTACTCTCTTCAAGCTCTTAAATCCTCTGTAAGTTGATTGAGTGTTTGTGTTAATAGGTTTGCTCTCCCATTTGTGTTTGATTGAATTGGTTTTAATGAGAGCTAAACCTAAGTGTTCTTAGGGGGCTTAGCTAATAAGTCTATCCTAAAAAGACTTACTTTAAGCTTCTGAGTATTGCATTTGTGTTGCAATATCTTAGGAAGCTTGTATTTGTTTTCGGGTGGCAAAAGCATTTTCAAAAATATTTTCAAATATCTTGTGTGATTTATTTTGATATATTTTTGAGAAGATATTTGTTTTTGTGATATTAATCTTTGTTGCAATATTCACTAACTTACATATCATTTTTCTGAATACAAAGATTATATATCTTTTGCAAACCAAGCATATTCAATATTTGACATCTACGTGATTGAGATATTCGGTTGAGTGATATACTTGAGACTTGCTTGATATCTTTATGTGAACTTATTGATTGAATATCTTGAGATACAAAGATTTCTTGTTGATACTCTCACGCACTCATTACACTAATAGTAAATATATATTTGAGAGTTGAAATACTATACCACACTGAGCTTACATATTAAATCATCTTGTGGTGTATGTGACTGAGCGTATTTGGGTACATATCTGCTTTACACGAAAGCACAATTACTATACTAATATTATTTGATTGTAAAATTTGAGTATTTCCATTCGTGGCTTGAGGGGGTTTGATCTAGCTCAGAAGGATCAGGTTGGTGTCAATCCTATGAATTTGACCTAGGGCTATCTCCGCCTCGCAAGGAGAGTTTGTAAAAGTTGAGGTCTACCCTGTGCTAATTGACCTGGTTGTAAATGGTGTTGCTCCACCCTTTAAGTGAGCCTTCAATGGAATCCTTGGGCTTACGAGCTAGAGGTGAGGACGTAAGCACAATTGGCCGAACCCCGATAATATATCGTGTGTTTATTTATATTTCTGCACTTTATGTTTACTGCACGTATATGTTTTGGTGTGAATGATGTGCATAATTTAAATTTCCGTGCACTATATTTATCAGCGCATTAGATTGCTTAGAAAGACCCTAGGTTGTAATATCCTGCTAACATATAATTTTACCTAGGAGAAAATTTAAAAAAATTCCAATTCACCCCCCGTTTTGGGAATACACCAATTCCAAAAATTGGTATCAAAGCCTTGTAGCATTGACTTAAGCGTTCTTGCTAAAAGATCGAGATAGCTCACTTTGGTGTATCCCCATTCAGTGAGGTCAGTCACCTACTAGTCCTCCATTATTTTGTGGTGGTGATTACACCACCTGGAAATTTAGAATGACAATATTTTTAAAATCTATGGACTAGTGGGTATGGCTTGAATGATAAAGGAAGATGTGCACAAATAAATAAAATTGATTTTAACATGATTAATTCTAATACCATGGATATATTATAATGTGCTTTAGAGTCTAATATTTTGCTTGTGATTTTGGCATGTGTAAGTGCAAGTGCAAAGGATATCTGGGATGAACTTGAAAGAAAATATGGAGAGACCCAAAAGAAAGAGATCACTCCTCCTAATGCTCCGAGTTCAAAAGATCAGGAGGAGGCAAATCATGAGCATGTAGCATTTACAGTCAGTGAGGTATATGATTCTCACTCTATCTCTTTTGATGATTCCTATGCTGAATGCTATGTTGTGTCGCATGTTGAACCATCTATTGAACATAATGATAATTATGTTAATATTGCATGTGATGATTCATCTGTTGATAATATATTTTGTGATGAATCTTTAAATGTTTCTTGTGATGATGATGGTATGAATGAATGCAATGATTCATGTGTTTTTCAATTTGATAAATCCTGTGATGAATCATTTTATGAGATGCCTTCATATGGAAAACTAGAAAAACCTTATTTAAAATGCATAGAATTCTAGTTGAAATATCAAAGAAGAAAACTTTTTTGAAAAATGAAGATGAAAAAGTGGTAAAGCACTGAAATGATTTGAAAGAATATCAGGCCACTCTAGAAAGAAGAAAAATTAAGAAGGTTTTGAAAATCATTTGCTTAGGATGAAAAATTAAAAATTATTCTTAAAAGTTTTTCAAATCTTCAAGTGATAAAGATAACCTAAACAACCCCTTTGGACTTAAAAAGAAAATTAGTCTCAAAAAGGATTCGGGTTGTTTGCATAAAACCAATAGTCTAGCCTCACTAAAGAAAAATAGAATAAATAAGCACAATCTTTAGCAAAACTATGTGACACGTATGGTTTAATTGCTTACTTTAAGTGCCAGAGGCCTAGACAAAGAAATGATATGGATGATCATGAAAGCAAACCCCGTAGGACCTAAGGAAAAATTGATTTAAATTGAAATTAATTTCTAGTTAATCTTTCCTTAGTGTTTAGGTTTAAGGGTTGTGATGACTATAGGATCGGGAAGTGGTGCGTGTTTAAAATTCCAAATCTTAGTATATGCATTCATTATACACTATATTGAATACTAAGATCATTAGAAATTCAAGCAAATATGCAAATTCAAGCAAGATATCCATTATGAACTTAATTCATCTATATCACAATAATTGGATAAAATATGAAAACATTGGCTATAGCATACTTAAATGAAATCCACTTTCAAATGGACAAGGCTTTCTTGCTTGGTAAATAATGCTTAATCCATACTTGAATGTACAATTCTTAAATTGAGCATATATTGTCCATTGCACAAGTTTGTGGTTTAGGGAATCCATCTCACACTATATGTTATATAATCCTAAACCCATCCTTGAACTTTATAGCCTTGAACAAGTAGAAGTCATCACTCTAGGTGTAAGCAGTAGTTATTATAAATTCCTAATCCGATAAGTGCTTGTCATAGGATATCACTTCTAATCAAAATTGGAGGCATCCACCAGGGGAGTGTTCCCTTTAAGTTTAGATTGTAAATCCTCTAATTTTGGTTTATCTCATCCATAGGAAATCCTTACCAAACCATGATCATATTCGGTAAGGTTTCACCTATCTACGTGTATCCTTGCTTTAGATTGTAATTACATTTATAGGATACTTTCCATTCTCCAAAGAGCATTGTTCAAGAAAACTCAAATACTCATAAATGCTCATTGCCTAACCCGTTGGACATATCCCCTTCCATGAAAATATCTTGGATCATGTCCACTTATATTGAATACTCTTCGAACTTAGGAAAAATTATAATCCTTAAGAGTATTTAATCTACTTCACATGCATAGCTTTCAAAACGTTTAGTTATATCCTCTAGAGCTTCATATCCTTTGAAATGAGTTGAATGGGCAAGTTGGTTGCAATAGGTCTTAATCTAGATGAATGCATAAAGTTCAAGGAGACCTAGGCACATGCATTTGAAATTAATAGCCATTCGAAATCATGCCTCTCACACGTATTCAGATTCTTAAGAATAAAGGTAGATATAGGCTTATCATCTTAATAAATATTCATTATGACTTTTTGGTCTAATAAGTCTAAAGCATTCACGCCAAGATTAAACCACTGGAAATCTTATAACTCTTGGTTAAAGAAATTAGAAATTGAAAAAGGCATTAAATGAGTTATGTGCATAACTCAGGGGGAGCATTTATCGTTCATATCTACATATATTTGAATGCTCTCATATTCTTATATCGTTTATGACTTTATGCCTATATGTGCATAGCATTGCAGCACACTATCCATGATTTGATTAATGGCTAAAATTTCTTTGATGGATAGTTTATATCTCTACTATATAGCTATACTGAATATCTTGAGTTGATCATACTACTGAATTGCATGCCTGTGTTGAAAGCCTCCTACATGGCGGATGCAGTGATATATTTTGCATGCTAGTTGTGGATATTAGGTTGTTGATTGCTTTACATGGTTTATCTGTTGAAAACAACCCACTATCAGCTACTGGTTTTATGGGAAACTGTCCTACATATAAACGACATGCTGTCGAAATCTTGTTAGGATTTTCCCATTTAAAACCTTGTGCTAGAGATGATTATGATAAAATTAATGTTAAAACATTTTTGAAATGATAAGTGAAACCTAGTAGATAATTAAACTTCATCCTAGCATAATCATCAACCGTTTAGAAAGGCTCTGATCCATCCCTATAGGAAGCACATAAATGATCCATATGCATCACTTTCATCCACTGAAATATCGAGGCTCTTGAGAATGCCCTAAACATTATATCTAGTTCTTAAAGGCTTATGATTTGATATGGAATGTTATTGGGTCATGAATATTATTGCATGCCCTCAATATACACTCTCTGATGCATCTATGATCTATAGGGACAACTATACTAATCAAGTGACAAATGCAATTAACAAATACTCAGTATAGTTGATTTTAAAGATTTGGATTGATGACTTATACTACTAAGCATAATGAAATTAATATTTGGTTAGTATAAGTAGTTAAAGAATCTAAGCACGTACTCAAATTGAAAGGGGGAGCATCTACACATAAATTTCTATCTTGTTTTGTTCACAAATATTTTTAGCTTAGATCTATTGTGAACTCACTGTGGCATGTGCTCAACCGAAATGATCTTGGTGAAAATCTTAAGTTGATATATATTTCTTTGCCACATATGGTTTGTGTTTGCCATATGATCATTGCTTTAAAGTGTTTGACATCTTTAGGTTCATTGTGGTTGCGATTTTCTGGTTATACTTTATTATGTGCTTAATGGAAATACCAGAAAATTTGTTGCTTGCTTGCATGATCTTTAAATTTGATTTTGGCAAGCTACTCCCAGTTTTTCTTTTTGGCAAACATCATAAGGGCGATATATATTTATGTATATAAATATATATATATATATATATATTGTAATACTTTATAGCAAGAACTATTTTCAAAACTTAGACTTTTTCTCTTGCCCCATTATTATTATTATTATTATTATTATTATTATTATTATTATTATTGTTATATGCATATATGTTTTAAAGTCACATAATTGGTTCTGTAGCTACAAATAAAAATACATGCGAACTAGTTAGACTATGCTTATGCTTAAACTTCATCTTTGGTATCATATGTCGTGTGTTTTTAACTCAAATCTTTCACGGATCTTATGATATGCATCAATTGAAATGGTTTGTGCATATTTATGGTCTAATTTTGTTTCTCATGTCATTTAAATCATTTAAATAACCAGTTTTATTATTTGTGTGCTTAATTACTCAAGTTATCATTGTCATTCATTGTGCATAGTATGGCTATTATATTTCTTGAATGACTGAAAGTTATACCTCTATTTTATGTGTTGAGAATATTAGACTGTTTGAGTTGATTGTTGTGGATAATTAAAAATTTGAACTCAATTAGGTCACTTGCATACAGAGATTTCTAGAAAATGTTCTATTTTCAAACGGCATGCTGCCGAATTTTCTAAAAACCTTTTCCCAAAAATTTCTTGTATTCAGATGATTATTTGTCTATATTCTTAAATGCTTAGTTAAGCCCTTTTTGCTGTTACAAAAAGGGGGAGAAGTAGACAAGTATTTGTCATCATAAAAAAGGGGAAGATTGTTGACCCTATAAGTCCTTTCGCGGTTTTGATAATGACAAATAATCATGTATTTAATGAATATCTAGTTCATGTACAGGTCTATATTAGCAGATATATTGATGGCACGTGAAAGCTTAAAGCTGGAAGACCCACTACATTTTGTACTTTATTTCATTATCATTTAAAGGGTCTGTAATAGTAAATAGGGCTTTGATTGTAATAATTGCATGCATCACCTACATGATGTATTGTGTAAGCTCAAAAATGAAAATGACCTCAGAATTACCTTAGGGTTTACCCTTCGGTTGACCTAAGGTCGATTGACATTGGATTTTTTCGGTGTTTTCAAACGGACTTAGAAATGACCTTAGGACACTCACCTTTGCACTTGTATGTGTTAGGCACTAGAATAGGGTGATTATGTATTGAAATAGGACCGAAATGCACAAGTTATGCACTTTCGGTCGACCGACCTATACAAGTCATTTTTTCCCCGATCGATCGAATCTGGTCTAGGTCAACCGGTTGACCACAGCTCGGTGGACCGAGCACTACAAAAAATAAGGTTATTAGTGATGGTTTTAAACCGTCACTAATACTCACAAAACTGTCACTATTACTATTAGTGACGGTTCTATAAGTATTAGTGACGATTTTCAATTTGTTGCTATACCTGCCATTACTAATACTTATTCGTGACGATTTTTTCAAACCGTCACTAATAATAGAGTATTAGTGATGGATTAAAACCATCACTAATAACAGAGTATTATTGACGGATTAAAACCGTCACTAAAGACCTAAGCCCGTCACTATAGATTCTACACCAGATGGATCAAAAATCGTCACTAAAATCATAGTATTAGTGACGGTTTCAAAATCGTCACTATCTCTCTATTATTAGTGATGGTTTTAAAACCGTCACTAATTCTCTATTATTAGTGATGATTTTAGATTCGTCACTATTGCTCTATTATTAGTGATGATTCTAAAACCGTTACTATTACTCATTATTAGTGACGATTTTAAAACCGTCACTATTGGTCTATTATTAGTGACGGTTTTAGAACCATCACTATTGCTCTGTAGATCACTTATGGATTTAGTGACGGTTTTAAACCGTCACTAAAGCCATAGTATTAATGACGATTTTGAAATCGTCACTAATACTTAAATTGTACAATTAATAATGAATTTATTTTTTTTTTCAATTATTAATTTCTATAAAAATTTGTAATTAAATTACATTTTCTTATACATAACATTAAACCATAATTGCAATAAAATTCGTAAATTATTCAAAATTCTAATTCAAATTTAAATACAAATATATTATACAAATTCAAATTTAAATACAAATACATTATAAAAATTCAAATTTAAATACATTTCATTTGTTCAGATAAAAAAAAAAAGTGAAAAGCTGCATCCAAGCTGCATGACATCGTCCTGACGTTGTCATAGTTTCAAACCCTACAAATTAAGAAAGTTAAAAAAATTAGTATACGGTTTTTGAAAATAAATCACTACCTAGCACATATAGAGGCATAAAAAATAAATCACATCATTGTAAGAGGAAACATCAGATTGTAACAATAGTCTGCCAAAAATGTAGTCTCCTTCTCCTTCTCCCATGGTGACAAATAGTAGCATAGGCTTCTTCTAAGCCCTATGGTCCTAAACTCTTATATTTATATATCATTTTGATTTAAATTTATTTTTTACTACTTTCTACTTTCCATCCAATGTCAACATAGAAAGTGAGGAGATCTAGAGAGCATAGACACGAGTCAAGCTCATAGCTCTACCCACCTAACCCTTTTAAGTTTCCACTTTCCACAATCAATTTGATTGCAGCGATTTGAATGTAAACAAATCAGGTTGGTCTCATCTCAAACTGAACATATCAGGTTGGCCATGAAAGATCCCAATTCTTTATCTATTTTATCAAAATTAAATGCTCTACACTAAAGTGTGTATTATCAAAAACTTAATCCTCATATCAACTAACTTTAACACAAGTTCAAGGATAACTTTAGAATTTTACCATCATTTGGAATCAGTGTTGTTTACGTCAGAAGCTCAAAAGAAACTTCACTACACAAGTAAGTGTTCATATCATCCAACATTAACTTATAAAACAATCATACAGCAAAAGCAATTATGCTAATTTAGACTGCCAATTATAAATCAAATAAGGATAGCAAAATGAAATTAATTCCCAGATTTCAAATCTCAATCATACAATTCTATTTTTAACAAATCAACAACTTCTCCTCAAGCAAAATGACAAGGAATTTTCCAAGATTCTCAATGCAAGACCGATTACAGATGCCAAATATTTGCAACAATATTCTATCTCCGATATCTAAAAAGCACATGCGCTTTACCTTGGTAGAAGACAATGTTCATTACTTGTGTTACCCTAGTATTCATTCGAATCCCTTTCTTCATCATTTATACACACCTGCACAGCTACCTGGAAGAATAAACCTTATTGGTCCTTTTCTATCACTATCACAACTAATTCCCTCATCTCTACTTTGTTCCCTCATAGCTCCAAGCTTGGCCTGAATGTTATCCCCCACAATTACTGGAAGCCCTCACATCCCTACCACCCCCATTAATAAATACCGAAAGATACTCTCTGGCAATCTCCCATCATGAACACATCCCTTGCCCACTAAGGAAGCAGAAACACCAGCTAAATTCCCATATTTACCAAACGTTTTTCCTTCTCTTTTAACACAAATAGATAAAACCATATATAAATATGCCCTACAATCTGTTAAAGCTTACACAACATCTGTGCTACCTGATTTTGTAAACTTCTCTTGGAAATTAAGCTCCCTAAGGAAAGGGGAAAAAATTAGATAGTATCACCAGACCATCAAGTAGTCCACATTCAAATAGAGGTATATGATTCAAAAGAAAAACAGAATCCTTGTAGCCAGCCAATTTGATTACCTAACCCAAATTTTGGAGAATCAGCAAAATGACTTGCACATTAGTCAAACTTATGCCACTAGTTGACTACATGAAAATCAATATGTTAAAGCATATATAAATATGCCCTATGTACAATCTGTTAAGGCATTACTAAAGTTTACCAATATGTTCACTCCTCACGAATATGCCTTTGCCCCTAACTGGTATGTTTATTCTTAAATTTATTTTTTGGAGTTATACTACTCATCCACCTTACCATTCTCATTTTAACAACTTTTACTCTTTAGATATGTCGTTTGCAGTTGCCCAGAATTCTTATCCATATAGTATAGCTAGTATTTTGGCCATTCCATAGAACTTCTCTTTTAATTTTAATGGTATTATATGATCATAAAAGCACTTCTCCGTTTTACCCAACCCAGTTTAACTCTATGAGTGACATCCTCGATTTCTCCTTCAACTTGCTTAAAAAATCCAAGATATCGAAAAATATACTACTGCCAAGAATTCATCAAGTTTTAATATTTTCGTCAATATTCCTCCTAAAATAACTAAACTTATATTTCTTGTATTTTGTCTTATTTCTACTCATTTTAAAATGCAAAGACATAAGGCAAGGCATTTTAATCCTTAAGAGGTGAGGTGTAAGACTTAGGGGGTTGAAGCATAGCCTTTTGAGAATTTTTTTTTCAGATACAAATGTAAATAAATTACAAGTACTACTAAAAATAAAGAAAAATTAAGAAATTCACAAATAAATATTTTGAAACATGAAATATAATTTATAAACTACTTGTTGGCCACTCATGAAATATTAACTTGACTTGATTAAGTAAATCATGACAAGAGATAGCCATAACAATACAAAGTTCAAAATATTTTCAATATTTAAGATACAACTCTCAATTATTTTGGCAAGCTTGAGGTTACAAAGTTTTAGGAATCAACCCATCTATGGCATTCCCTTTTATATAAATATGTAGCTAAAATTTTCTGGCCAATCTAACTTGAGAACCACACGACCAAAATGCAAAAATCACAACTAAGTGTTCAAAAGGTGAGCCTTTTGTACAAATGCTTAGGCCTTGGCGTGTAATGTGTTTGGGAATTTAGTATTTTAGATTGAGTGTGTTTTAGGTATGTCTCATCATGAGGTGAGCCTTGATTGAGTCTTCTAAAACATTGTTTCTACTCCTTTGGCCCCTCTCTCTTTCATTTGGAAAGCCAAAACTCTTTCTAGGGCTAGTGTCTTTTTGTGGACAGTGAACTGGGAAAAAATTAATACCAATGACTTGCTTCATAAACCCATAACAAGTTTTTAGGTTTTATTGCCTGATGTGTTTGTTTTATGTTTTAAGGGTGGAATGTTCACATTTATTCTTTCACAGTCAGTACTCTTGGACCCTTTGGAGTAAATTGTTTGGTATTTTCTGGACAGAGTTTGGTATATCCTTTCTCCTTGGAGACGTTTTGCACTTCACTGATAAGGGGTTTGGAAAGGAGAAAGATAGGGAGGCTTTGTCAGTGGCCATCTTCTGGTGTACTTGGATACTCCTCTTAACTTTCTTTAGAATGGAGTAGTCTTTCTCGCATCATTGTGGGTTTGGGAATGGTTTCTTTCAGCATTTACCCCTAGCAGATCAATGTGACTGGGTTCCTTGCTGGAGCAGAGCTGTTTCGTAATACTTGTTGTCTGGTTTTCTAGTTTTTTTTTTTTCCCTTGTTACCGTATCTCTCTTATAAATTTCTTTGTTTATAAAATTGTTTTTAAAAAATAACTCCAAGTCAGATTCTTATTCAGTTGCCTGCAAACAATATATCACAGAACCTCATCTTGGATATTCCTAATAGAGTTCATCTATCAGTAAAGCAAAAAGATCAAGACCATATTAACCAAAAAGCAACACCCTAGTGAACCATGAATTGGAACAAACGCTTTAAAAAATGTAACACATTCTACAAAACAAAAAAAAAAAAACATGGTAGTGGTGGTGTTTTCTAGGCCCAAACATTGAGATGGGTTTATTCATGGTAATGGCCAGAGGGTTGATGGGGAGAATGTGATGAAGTGCAAGCAGTTTGTTGGATGGGTTGGTGGATTTTGATACCATATGCATATTTATTTGTGGAAGTGGAGAAGTTGCTGTGAGATCTGGAGGTTACGGGTTGTGTGGAAACATTCTCGGCTACATATTATAGATTCATCATGATCAGATCCTTCTTCGGACCACACATTTGCTGGAACTTTGTGCATCAGGCTGTCTTTTATGCATATTTAATTGTTCTTGTTTTTTTCCTCTAAAGTTTTCTTGCTTGAAAGGGTCAGGACAATTATTATTCATGGTGGTTTATTTATGAGTAAAGTAAAGATAATCTTGAGTGTTCTCATGGCATGTGTTACTGAATTTTGATTGCTTTCTGTTACTGAATTTTTCCCATTTGGAAGTTGGAGATGTTTAATTGTTTTTCAAGGCTGATTGCAAGTTGCCTCACTGAATTTTTAGTATTTCTTGCTGCCTCACAAGGAATTGATAACAGTTAATTAATGACATAAAATAATAATAAAAGTTGTCAACTAATAAATAACTTAAAAAAAATTAAGTTATTTAGAACATTTAATATTACAAATAATTTTAAATTAAGTTATTCTCTTTTGAAAACATGCTTCTCTTCAAAGATAAAACATAAAAAAAAAAAAACATTTTAATTTGAAACATGCCAATCATATCAAATCATAACTTATATTCAAGCATGTTAAAACTAAATATTGAACATTAGGAAACATATGTACGATATTTGTAATTACATTCACATTTATTGATTTTCAAAATGAAGCATGCTTATCAAACTTTAAAAAGATTGAGTATGGGACTAAGCTCGCTAACCATGTAGGAATAGTGGGAAAAATACTAAACTCACAAATGAGATGGAAAGAAAAGAAATAGTAGAAGATATGAACTTTCACCGAAAAAAAAAAAAAAAAAGTGAATCTAAGATCAGTAAGTGCATGGATTCTTTCTATTTCTAAGGTGTTCCTCCCATTTTTCCCCATTGCATACATGCCCCAAAATTAAGCAAACCTAGTCTATATATAGATCAATCATTTGGAGGGAATAAATTTGATACAATTTTTCTTTTTAAAAAAAAAAAATAGAAAAGCTGTCTTATGTGAGACAGGATAGTTACAATAGTCTTGATCATTGCAAGGCACTTGTCAGCGGTGAGAGATATGTGGCAACACCAAGGGAACTAACTAATTAAGAGAAAACAATACAATTTTAAAATATGCCCTAATCGATCTGCCTATCAGGCAGA